>NC_083632.1:13121965-13181965 GCF_963584025.1 Labrus mixtus
ACCCACAAACTTCTATACTGTCCTTAAGATCCCTACACTCTGCGCACATGCACACACACACACACACACACACACACACACACACACACACACACACACACACACACACTCACACACACACACATACACATACACATACACATACACATACACATACACACGAACACACACACCTAAGCATACAAAAGCACACAAGCATGCAATCCTCCATGGAGCCACATTCGCACAAACACACAAATAAACCTTCCCTCTCTTGTGCTCCTTCAGTTCCTCTGCCTCATTCTCTCCTTGACTGACTCTCTCTCAGCTCTGCTCCTTTACAGCCCAGCAGGCCAGTGGAACACAGTACACACTATAAATCCAACCTGAAAGAAAGAGACAAGACATGTCGGCTGTATTCTACATGATATGTTCACATACAAAACAGACAGATTAACTACTGTTGTGTACAAATAAAGCTGTTATAATGAATGAAAAGATTTCATTTGAATATTATATGAAAATCAACTAACAGACGAGGAACTTGAGCTGTTTAACCAAAACATGCATGTAGTCATTGAGATTTGCAACAGACATTTGCATTATGTAAACAGATTTGTAACAACACCAAATAAAACTGAAAAAAAAAAAAAAGCAGATTTTTAGCTCTTGGCTCTCTTAGTTGGCGAACCAATAAATGCTTGCAATTATGCAGATTGTGCACTGATGATATTTGATTATTGCCAGATCTATAAGAAAGTTTAAATTATGTTATTTGCACAAGGTGGTCCAACTTTGTTGACTATTGCATATGTGACTTACTGTGTACACATGACAATGACGCAAAGATATAGTGTGTGATATTGTGTCATTATGCAGCTATGAGAAAATGAAGGTCCAACTAAAAGAGGTGAATAAAAAAAGAAAAGGTAAACCGAAATATCTACAGATTATTTAAATGTAATTGTAGGTTGGAGGTTTTTTGTTTTGTTGTTGTTTCACTTTATGTGTCAGATGTAAGCCTATACCATTAGTCTGTTTTACTATATGAACCTGATAACTCTAACATGCCTGAGGTTAAGTGTACACTATGCTGCCATGGGTCTTGTGCAGAATTATCCCTTATTATGAGTTCTACCTGCCTTTTGTATTGTGTAAAAGCGTGTCTAATTGTTTTAAGTAGGAGCAGCAGCAGCAGCAGCTCAAAAACTATAATTTATAGGCCTAATAATAATAATAACTATCATAATAATAATGATTATTATAATAATGATTATTACTATAATAGAACTAGTGCCGCAATAGAACTAAGAGCAAAATTCGTTAAAGTAAGAGATCCAGCAGTAGAACTTAATAACATAATAGTAATACTATTTAAAACAGTACCGACTATGAGGTTTAAATGAGCGGATGGACACAGCTGTGCTGCGGCCTGTGAATGCCTGAGGATCCATCCCGCGGAGGAACACCAGTATGGATGTCGGCTGTGATACGGCTCAGTGTTCCACCGTTCCTTCATGCTGAGAGAAAAGAGACTGACGCTCGCGCGGGTGGAGACTGCTACACATTTAAATCCCCCGGGTCGGTTTTCAGCATTTAACCACCTATAACTTTTCCTTTATTTTTTAATTTTCTTTGTAGTGTTGGATTCTTCAGAGCTGTTTTAATGTCGTAAATGGCAGGTCTGTAAAGGGCGTCGTTATTGGGAAGTTTTTTCGAGGGGGGGTTTTGACCAGCGCAGGGCCATGGCAGTCGAGGCTCGGCCGGAGCTGGTCGGTAAGCGGTTCCTCTGTGTCAGCGGGGACGAGCCGCCTGAAATCGGCGACAGCGGTCGGTGGCCGTGGAGGTCCGGGGTCATACGAGCTGTAAACCATCTTGACAGCGACAATCCCGACTTGACGGTAAGGAACCCGCTGGTTGTGTCCTCCTCTCTGGTCTGTTACATGCAAAGCAAACGGTAAAAAAATGTGTGGTTGGTGGCTAGCCAGCGAGGCAGTCTAACACACTGCCAAGCGGACCTTATTCTGTGGCTTCTGCCTAGTAATTTTGGCTCTTTGGACCAATGGATACACCGCGTATATCCGGTGTTTCAACAATATATCTGTTATTGTTGCGTTCATAAGTTTGTGTAGTTATTTGAGCACTTAGCAGGCAAGTTAATTAGAGGCAGACTACCAGCAGGGGGGTTTGGAAAGCAAACATCTATCGTTGGTGCTGACAAGAACATCGGTCTCCTTATTTAAAACCAATCTGTGTTTACTGCTGCTAACTCACACCCTTGTGGTTTCATGTAAGAGTGGTTGTTTAAAAAAATGTAAACCACAGTCGTCTCCGTGTTCTACGTGTACGCTGGGTCTTCAAGTGACAAGGATTTATAATTTAAAGACTTAATGACAAATAATCAGTGTGTCACTGAGGAGCACCTGGAATCTGTTACTATGTTGTCCTCTGAGGGGGCTGCATTTATAAAAGCATGTGTAGGAATGTGAGTCCCGAGCAGCTAAATGCTTTAATCTGCTGTATACTGCACATCAGCTGATGGAGGCGATGTTAGTTTGCTAGATTTACCCCGCGTTGTAGCTTTTAGGTTGAGATAATCCCTATTACTTCGTGCTTATTGCTCACAATCCTAGTTATTTGAGCGTGATGGTCGACCGTAAAGCCTCTTCTGCCTGTATTTTTTTTTTGTTGCGGACGAGAGTAACCTCTCAGACTTGGATAAGGACGCAGGAATGCTGGGACTTGTAAAAACATAAAACCTGCTTGGCGTAACAATGGGCAGTTTGTCTTCGTGTAAAATATTGTGTGTCTTTTGAATACAACCCCATGTTGCATGTCATTGTTGGGGCTTTAAGAAGCAGCATGTTTCCTGCATTCGGTGTAATTATTGCATTAATACAGCCACTTAAGGCACGCAGGCAGACAGACAGAGGTGGATAAAAATCTTGGCAATATATCGTCTGCATTTTCCCCTCCTTTAAAAAAGAGCTAGTCTCATAATGGGGTAACTTGCCAAAGGCAGCAAACAATGAAATATTTGCCCTGACAAGCCCTTAGCTGGCACACACACACTGTCTGACTGTACAGTGTGCCTGCTCCCCGTTTTCTTTTGTTCACACTATCCTTCTATCTGTCTATGCAGATAACTGGCTGAACCCCAGCTCAGATCTGATGGGATTATTGCTGTGACTTTGTGTACATAATATTTGTTATTTGATGAGGGCTATAAGTCATCAGATATTACATCTAACAAATATCATCATCCTAGGGCCATTGGTGTCAGGGAAGGACATTATTTTTGTTTGGTTCAATTGAGATTCATTAATAGCAGTTGTCTTTTGTATGTGTATATTAAAGAATACAGTTGGGCCAGAATACATGTAATGTTATTGATTTAACATGCTGATCATTACATTCTGTCATCTTAGCTTTCTGTCACTCTGTATTTCACTCAAGCATTTACATCAAGTCGTTTGTGTTCATCACAGAAATAGCGGGAACGCTGCAGTGTTGTTGCCACTTATTTTATTGCATGCTCTGCATCGCATGCACGTGTTTATATCACACACACAACAAACATGTTCCCAGCTTCCTAATTCTCTGGTAGAATTGGTCCCCGTGTGTGATGTGATTTAGGCAGTGAGTAGTGTTCTGGTTTAATGCCATACAATAGGCCAAAGTCTCATTAGCAAGGGGCTTAACTAGCTGAGTGAATACAGTGAAGTAGGATTGGAGATTAGATTAGAAGAAGTGTGTCAAGCCAAGCTGTCAGGCCTTTGTCAAGTGTCTGTGGTCAGAAAGGCCAGTAGTGTAAGAGTATACTGGGTTAGCAACGTCTCACTGAGGCTTAAGGGAGCATAGCTTTACATCAGAGTTAGTCAATGATGCAATTTGATAAAGAATGACAATTAAATTGATATCAGTATTAGTCTAAAACTACCGGACTGTTAAGCTGCAAATGTCTTGTTGGACTAAATCAAAAATCTTTTCCCATCACAAAGGTTCAAAGCTTTTAACAAGTGCAATTCTGTCTGGGGTATGCACAAATAACTAAGTAGCCAATTGACAGAGATGTAGATTAACCAGTTACTGGATTCCCATTTCATCACAGTTATTTTGTGATTCTAGCTTTAAAAAATTGAAGATTTACCGTCTATCATCTAAATTTAGAGTAAACTGGTTATTATTTTTTGGCTGTTTGATGGGCAGAACAAGCTGTTTGAAGATATCATGTAGTTTTTAACTCACAAACAGATTCCAGTGTCACTGTCTGAGTGCTGATAAACCTGACAATACCCTTTTGGGCTTGTTTTCTTAAACACATTTAAAATCAACATATTGTATTTCTCAACACTCCATAAATGATCTGACCAATTAGCCTGATTCTGATTTTGAGATACTGGCATTTGCTATTTTCTGATGCAGAGGTGTTTTAATATTTTCACCCGAAATAGTCATGTAGGACCAACACGAGTGTTTTCGCTTGTTATGATTCCTTTTCTTGGACTATCTTCAAATGCTCGATATACCCTTCAACAGAATTATGCAAAAAGCAATCTTCCACCGACAGATCAGAGCCGCCTACTCATTTATAGCACATTTTACACTATAAAAACACAATATTGCGTAAGATGGAAGTGGATTCAAACAAGGTTATTAGACAAGACCATATACCCTGCATGGTCTGTCTCCATAGGGTTAAAATTAAATATTGTAGTTCAGAGTCATGGTATAATAACAGTCACAACTGTAGGATTTATTTAATACTGATTTATATTATCTGGTCTGCTCAGCTTTATTGTCTTACCCTCATTGTGCAAAGAACTCATTAATAATAATAATATGATATCACGTGTTTGGTGTGATGAATGGTGAGTCTAAGTCCTTGTACTTGTTGCCATATTTTGATTCTGCATATTAAAGTTACTAGATCAGTGGTGTGTTTACAGTTTTGAGTGTAGTCCAGTTTTGTTAACCGTATATCTACTGGTAAGTGAAATGTTGCAGCAGCCGTGCACTTGGGGCCTTTGAGTGCTCTCTAATAAACCTGACACTACTTTAGCTCAGCTTGGATCTTAAAGAAGACAGATACGTTTCTTTATTGGGGCTTGGCATAGGAATACATGAAGAACCTATGATGAAAACGGCATTAATGGCGTTGTAAATTCCTTTGCAGTGACCCAGTAGAGGTCTAAAACAAAAAAGAGAAAAACACATGACAGAGGAGCTCGACAGCAGAGAGAGATAAAAGTGGAGCTGAGGATCTATGCAGCAGAAAGTGAAATACAGAAACAACATTTTGATATCCCCTGCAGACATTGAGCGTTTGGTGGTACTTGATACGAGCTAAAAGTAAAAGCTCAGCATGTAGAAGCACATTAGGCATAAAACTGCCCCACTCATCTAGATTCCTAGTGAATGGGAAAAGCAGGGCAGCCAGGTCACTGCCTATAGGAGCCTTTGTTTTCCATTACAGTCCACTGCATGTGTGTGTTTGTACAGTAGCAGTGCTGCTAGTTTGTTTTTAGGTCCATGGCCTGAGGTTCATCTCTGTGTCGCTAATCAGCAGAAAACGACAGGCCGTGACCGCGGAAGAACCTTCCACGCACAGAGTCCATGCATGGTTGTTGAAGAGCTGCAGTTCAGCCAGCTTGCAAACATTTCTGAGCTGTGTGTTTGGTTGTGAATAAGCAGCATTGTGTCTAAACACAAACCAGAGACACAGAGAATAAAGCTTTAGATATGTTTACATTTTAGATATGTGTTCGAGAATAGATGGTTACAAACTTTTACCAGTAAACTTAGGACAATGGTTGTTAATTGGGTTGTGGTTGTTAGTTTGCACTTCATAATAGTATCTTTAAAATATAACCAGTCTGCCAAAGTTGTATTCGCAAGTAATGGGCATAGGCATTTATTATTATTGAGAAAATGCTATGTCATTGAAATTAATGGACAAGTGATAATATTTACTTTGAAAAGAGGCTATATCCGTAAAAGTAAAGAGAAGTTAAAAAAATATTATGTACAATAGTGATTGATGTCATAGTCCTCTGGCACCGTGTTAAGCATATAATAATGCTCACATTTATCCTGTACAGTCAGCCCTTACAAAGTCTTATTTACGGATTTAGTGTTATAATTGATGGAGTGACTTCATGTACAGGGAGGTTTATACTCACTGAGTAACCTTGAGGCTTGTTTTAATGTGTATGAGTTCTTGGATTGTTCACAGTACAGTTTTTGCTCCTCTCCACAGGTATCACGATAGCTCCTCTTCCTCTCATGTTGTGGCATGTTGTCGTTTTGGCATGTAACAGTAGCTGTAATTTCAGCACAATCAAGGACTTAAAAGTAGAGTGGTGCCATAATGAGTCTTTATTTACCTAGATGGTATTTGCACAGTAAGCTGCAGCACTGCTATGTGTCATCCAGGTTATGTGGTGTTTGGGCAACGCAGTAACTGGATACATAGAGTGTTAGCGGTTTGTTTTCTGGTGCCTAAGGAAACAAAATGTAATCTGAAGCCAGGATGGGCTGGCTGGATGTACCCTTCCCCCACCTCTCTCAAAATACACACACACACATGCACACGCACGCAGCGCACTAAAGCTCCTCTACATCACAGTGCTTCATACGGCAGCTATAAAGTCTCCTTTAGGCTCAGAGGCTGGAAGATAACCCTGGGAATACATTAGGCTCTAGGTCTTAACAGCTGCTCTGGTTCATGCAGAACTGTTTCAGAACTGAATGCTGCACTATGCACCACTTCTATCGTTACTATTTTGTCATGTAATTAGTGCTTTAGAGGCATATAGTGCCAGAAATACACAATGCCTTTTGGGAAAACTGAAAACAAAACAAACATGTAATATAATACACTGCACATTTACACACTGCCAAGATATCAAACTGCCTACCAACCCAATCTCAGTTCTAGACAGGTTTTGGTCCCTGTTAGTATTGAGCAACATGCAATGCACAGTGTTATGGCATCTCTGAACAGAAAAATATCATATTGACCTCACAAACACTGACTGCATCAGCAGCTGACTATTTAAAGTGTTGGTTACTCTCTCGATCAATCAATAAGTTCTTGGATATCTGAAAATTGTGAAAAGATGCAGAGCTCATACTTTATGGTAGATTTGACCACAGAGTTTAAATAAAATGTCACAGAGAAGAGAATAAAACAGGTCATATTAACATTAAACAACATTGAATTAGACAACATACATTTATTACATTAATATAATTTGTTAATATAACAAAATATATTTGAAGCGTAATCCACAGCCTCTCATGGTGCAAGGTTTATTTGCAGTGATGTGTGTAATGATCTTAGTATACTGCTGATATTCAGCACTGAGACAGTCAGACATTTGATTTGCTTACGATGCTGAATTGTACGTAGTTGTTCTCAAAAGTAAAGTGGGAGTCATCTCAGTAAAACACTGAGTGAGAGAGCAGCCTAGACAGACTGTGAGTGTGTCCTGAATATGGAATGAGTGAACCTCAGTCTGTCTGCAGTTATCTCTATCACACCATCACAAACTGGGCTCAGACTACAGGAGTTTACATGAGATTTATACTCGATTCATCCCTCCCCACAAGTGGAAGAGAATTCTGGTCTGGGATTGATGTTTTTCCCACATCGTCTGGTAATATGAGGGCTTTATGGAGACGGTCTTAAACCTCCAGAACGGCTTGCAGCCACATGAGCCAATACTTGACAATTTCTAACAAGTTTGATAATAAGGATTTATAATCTGGATTATTACTGAGCTGGAGAGAGTTGTGTACAAGGGGACAGAACTGCTGACAGGGTTGCCATGCGAAATAAAAAAATATTTTAGCCTGTGAATCCTCAGTTAGCTAGCTTATACTGTAAATACTAGATATTAACCCTGACCCAAAAAATCTCACCTCCAGTTCTTGCTGAAAAGCTGGACTGCATTGACCCTGTCTCCCCAACTTTTCTGAGACCCATCTCCCTGGAAAGCATTAATACAGCAGGTTATTGCAACATGTCAGTCTGAGGTTTGTTTACATATGCTTTCCTTTTAGATCACTGGAGAGCACATGAGGTGGTATATCTCTTCCTGTGGCAAACACATAAATCTTAATCATATCCTGTGGTGAGGGATGTCCTATAATTCTTGAGATTAAACAGAAGTACAGGTGTAAAGTTTCTCCTACTGTGCGTGATGTAATCTGATTTAAAAATGATAATTAAACTCCTGTAGGAAACTCCTCCTCCTTTTGTTGATTTTACAAAAAGGAACTAATAAAACAGCATCATCTATAGGTTTAAAGCCTACTGTTAAGACATCTTGATTTAAACTCGTATTTTAAGCCTTAAGTCCACACATAGTTCACATTTCTTCCCTATTTGGATGGAAAAGCCTCTGACAGAGACTTGAGCCTACAACGGCACGCTAATAACTATACCCTGAAACCCCAGGATGACTCGACTAGGGTTCAACACAGTGCGTGTTTCTATAAATGTCAATTGCTGAGCTGCACTTAAAGAACCATGTCACTCCGAGCGGTATCTTGGAGCCAGAAGTGCATTGTATATTTTTGAACACTGCTGTCAGTGAATACTGGCCTGGCCCTCAAACTGGACTGTTTTACCAAAGAATGTGAAGGAGGCTATTTTGGTGTAGCTGGTAATGAGTAGGTTGTGTGAGTTTTCTCCCAAATGGATCGAGCTACTGTGGCTCATGTTTTTAGATTCGTTTGAGTAAAGGGGTACTGCTGTTTGTTTTCTGCTCCTATCTAGAGCAGGGATACACGCTGCCCCCCCCCCCCCCCCAATCCCTCAGGTGAATCTTTAATTGCTAACTGTCCCTCCTTGTGGTAAAAAGCTGGGGCTGAAGGAATGTTGCCTCACCTGTCTGTGTGAAGTGTCTTGTCTGCTGTCCTCACTGACACCAGTTGACCCCGTCTTTGATAAACAAGAATGATTCATTACTCTTATATGTATATATATCTTAATCTAAATAATCAGATTAAGGGATATTAAATATTTTTGATTTCATTTATTGAAGCTTGTTTCTTCACACCCGTCTATATTGTAGCGCTGCACTACCTGGAGATTTCTTTTGAATTCCGTTACATATGTTAAAAAATGCTATTATTCAAAAGCTACACTGAACGTACAAATCTCACCTACGATCATTAAAGGAGAGATAGCTGAACACTGTATGCTGCTCTCCTTTATTAAACATATTATAAACAGAGTGTTCATGGTTGTCCCCTAGAACTATGAAGAGCCTACTGCTTTAAGTAAAATGTAAACAGATTCAAAGTTTGTCACATTTATGCTTCTTTTCAGTTTGCTCTTGTTTCATTTGCTCTTTAAATGAATCTTGACATCAAGTCTTTGCAGCACTCAGAATGTCTGAAGCACACAGACATATTCAGCCTTGCCTTGTGCTGTTGGTGCATGACTCACTGGCTGCCATTCTGATATTACAGACAGAAAGAGAGAGAGAAGGGAGGAAAGAGAGAGAGAAAATGAAGGAGAGTTGGGCAGTTGAAGGGAGCAGAGTGAGAGAGATTTTTCTGAGAGCTGAAGTGAAAGAGAGTGAATGTTATTTGAAAAATGAGAAGACGGAGGGAGAGAGCGAGAGCTGTGTACTCTCATTAGTCGTTTGGTTTTCCAGCCAGCACGGCTCTCTGGCAGAGAGCGAGAGAGAGAGCGAGAGCAGAGGAGGAGGGAAAGAGAACGAGAGAGAGAGAGAGAAAATGGGAATGTGAGAGAGACAGAGAGAGAGAGGGGTTTCTTTCTCCTCTGTCTGGCCTCTCTCCCATAGCAACAGCGGCTTAGCCACGTGAACGCCAGTTCCTTTGAGTTCACCCACTGCACAGAACTTAACTCTTTCAGCACCAGATTAGAGCAGCATTCAGAATAGAAGAGAGCCGCAGATAGGTTCAACGCACAGAAGAGGAATCATCTGATGGCTTAACTGAGCTTAACTAGAATACTTAAATATCAATATTAGAACAGAATACAGTTCACGTTGGTACAGTTCATGTAGGTAGAAAGGGCCTGGGCGATATGAATATAATGTTATTACGATAACATTTTTCACATCAGTCAATAAGGATAATTATCACGATAAATGTCAAATCATTATTTCTTTCAAATTGAAGGTCTGATTTTTGCTTCTGAGTGGAAGTTGAAGAAACCAGAGGTTTAATTGTAGTTCAATTATTATTTATTGTCAGACCATGATGAACAATACTTGAACAGAGGAAGATTTCACAATCATAAGCGGTGCTGCTGCTGGGGAGTATACTGGTCTGATACTTGCTGAGGGTCCAGCACATGTTTCGTCATTTCTTTTCCTTTTAACGCGTGATATTGTTTCAAACAGTGGAAAAGGTTTGTGGGGTTGGCCGTTTTATCTGCCCGTGTCTTCAGCGAAGTTTACAGAGTTACTGTTTTTTTTTTGTCAGACTGTAAATATCCAAATTAACTCTAAACTCCAAAGTTGAGCGACCTTTCATGTTGGCAATATTTTCTCCCTTCTTTGAGACGGTAGGCTCAGCGTTTTCTTCAGTGTCGCTATTCAGCTGTGTTTCCATTCCGGTCTGTAAGCCCTCCTACCCATATCCCTGAGGCATAATTGGCTGTTCGTCGTCTTTTTCTTCTTCTCTTTAATTTCGGGTGGCAACTACCGTTTAAGGCGCGTTATACACCCCTTACCCCAGTGTTTGGTTTGTGTAATTACAGGTTTCATTTATCAAACTTTTATTGAACACTTATTTATATTGAGAAAAATTAAATCGCGATAATTATCGTTATCATTTTATTGCCCAGGGTAGAATAGAATGATCACACATACATGTTATGTTACAGGCTTCTGTTGTAATTCATTTCTAACTACAGTTTTGTAGATTTGTTTACAAAATGTGCGGATGGGTCTGGATTTTCATGTTTCGGTCTGTTTAGATTAGTTGTCTTAAAAACAAGGAGATAGCTAGATTGACAATTTATTGTTGAGCACGAAGGCTGGCTAGACAAAGCTTTATCTTTAAATCAAAGTCAGTGATTCTTCAGTCAATGTCTGTTGTTTAGAAATATCATGACAGGGCAGTAGGTCAGTCTGGTTAATGTTGGTTGTGAAACAATGTCTGTTTTTAAATATCTACAGCTGAAAATGGCAACACAAATAATCATGTTTGCTGATTTATCTACATTAACTGCATGGTTATCTCTGCTACTGTCAATAACAGAGCAGAGAAGAAATTAAAGAAGAATTAAAGAGCTATTTCAAGAATGGAATTGACTGAGAACAGTGAAATGAATCTGCTGTTTGTGGTAAAATGAAACAGTAGAATAATTGTTGATTTAAGCTAGTGTGGGACAAAATTGGTTTCTGTGGGTTTCCTGACTCTACTGCTCAACTCCTCTCTGGCAATGAACCACAAACAGTCAAGCAACTCAGATTTTTGTGTTTCAATTCCAGAAAGCATGAGGGTTTGAAATCAAAGAACATACCTAGTACCCATAATCAGTAACACAAAATGGTTGTTTGTTTGCAATTTAAATATTTAGTGCAACTGTGATCCCAAAAAATGTACTGTACCCTGATGAAGTGTAATGTACAAAGTATGGATGAATAGCCTAAAACTATGCTAGATGTGAGAATCTCCATCAACATTTCATTGCTGAGCTGTGCAGGAAAGTGAAAGACTCTGTTTCTCTTTGTTCAACAGCGAGCTAACTCTTTCCAGATGCACTTGAATTAACTCTCCTCACCGCTCATCCCCTCTCCTCTTCACACGCATTCACTGACCTTAATGTAACCTGAACAGTTTTCAGAATTGTTTGAGCACCAAATGTGAATGTATTATGCATGATGCATGCATTATAAGAATGAAGAAAATTAAAACATTTTAGAAAATTGGTACCTTTTTGTCTGTGTAGAAAGACTATCATGTAAAATTGCAACAATAAGATATGAAAGAAGCTGACATAGTTTTGAGTTGTACAAAATGGATGGTGAGGCATTACGACATGATTGTTTGCAGGCGTACTTCTATGGAGTTTCATGAAATAAGGCTGTGTTTCTGTTATTCCATTGCTTGGCTGTATTTGATGAGTTTTTCTTGATAAAGTAGAGTAGTGTTTCTATTCACCACAAAGACATTCTACTACAATCATAATTTAGTAATTCTCATCTAATTGTATAGATTAAAACAAGCACAGTGAGTAAGAGGTCAACTGTGACCAAACAGTGAATATTGCTGTGTTTATTGGTGTTGAAAACTCATATTGCTTCAGACCGGGTGTGAGTGGACTCAGTATTTGACGTGTCTCAGCCGGAATGTGAACCACAATTTAACAAGTTAACTCTTGTTACCTGAGAGAGGAAAAAATTCCCTCGCAAAGAACTCATCCTCTCATTGTTAGTGATCCGTCTGTCAAATCTGACTGTGTTCTTTGTCAATGTACTTACTAGAAGTCCAGCTCCCAAAGATTACAATTAAAAACAATATTAACTGAGAAAGCTTAGGTATAACATGCTTTGCACATGAATTACTTTAATGATGAATTACTCATCACTTCACTCATTTTCTGATGATTGAGTCTGGAGTTGATGTGTTAGTCCTTAATGGTAACAGACACCTCCACACTTCTTGTCTTCTCCTCTGTCAACATTGAGCCATGTATATTTCTTAGCACCATGTCCCAAAGTATTGTCAATCAACTGGATCTCATCACATGGAGATGATTTGGGTGATAGTTGTTGATTAAAAACCTGTAAACACTCTTTAAAATGCTAAACAGCTTATCTGACCACTCATTACTTATTTTTTCCCAGAAGGCTGGTTTAGAAAAAGATTGAACCCATAGACCTTTATGGCATTCATTTTTCCAAATGTCGAATATTTTATTGCTTTCACCAAGCCAAGCCTTTAATTCACGACAACAATCAAATTTAATCACAATTAGACTGTATTCATTGGAGGAGAGGAGAATAATCCAGGCTTTATATATTAAGCATTTTTAGTTTATATCGCACAAGTAAATGTAAAACCATTGTGGAACCTTTATTGGCATATTTGGCGGCTGTGTCTCAGTTGGTAGAGTCGTCGTCTCTCAACAGGAAGGTCAAGGGTTCGATCCCCAGCTCCTGCAGCAACATGGTCCTTGGGAAAGACACTTAACCCCAAGTTGCTCTCACTGCTTCGTCAGTGGCATATTCATGTGTATGAATGGGATTAGTTACTTCTGATGGTCTCACTACATAGTAACCTCTACCATCAGTGTGTGAATGTGTAGGTGTGACATGTTGTATAAAAGCACTTTGAGTAGTCAGGAGACTAGGAAAGCCATATGTAAGCTCAAGTCCATTTACCACATGGGTTGGATCTTTTTTGAAAATGTGGCACTCTGAATATAAGTTTGAACACATAAAAATAAAATGCCTTGTTATTTGCAGATTTTTATATAAACTGATGTCTTTAGAAGACCACAGTTGGAACTTATCAACACAATCGATGCTTACAGATTGCCAGGCGGCGTATTAACACCTCTGTAACATCTCATCTGCAATGTGTAATACACGGAGGCGGATAGGTGGGGTGAAATCGTTTGGCCACTGATCCACCATCGGAGGTAGTAACAGAGGCGCAATTGGGAGTAAGATGGTGGTGATGGGACACCAATATTACCCTGTTGCAGATGCAATGTGTAACGATGGAGGTGTTATGATGGCAGGACTTCTTTGTGGTTCTGTTGCAGAATGGCATTGTGTAAATCTGGCTATGTTAACCACAGCATGAAGCCTTGTCTAGTCCAGGTTTAATCTGACACCACCACAGAAAATGGAATTTTTGACATTTGCTTTTATAATACGATGTCTGATGTTGCTTTTTCTTGCCACTGTAACTTTGCTAAATGTTGCAAAGTGCTGTGCTCATGATGGATTAACGTTGGATCTTTCTAATAAAGCAATGAGGAAGCTCTTTTACCTGCTTTTTGTAAAGTGTCTCGAGATGAATCAGACCTTTTTTTATCACATAATTTTATAAATTAACCTGTCTATAATTCAAGTACTTAATTGCTCTCACAATAATATTGCTATTGTGACATGTGTCATCATTCAACATTGACATCTCCAAAGCTGCACGTCTTGTCAAACAAGCAGCCAGGCAGTCATTCAGCCATGCTTCTCTCTCCCTCCTGTCAGTCTGTCCTGCAAAGTACCTCACCTCAGCTCTCCAATGTTTCCTCTGATTTCATTCATGCCAGAGAGTGAAGCCTTATGTGGACGCCAAATGTCCCACAAGTACTAACACACAGGGACTGGTTTGTCTAGTGTTGGAGAGAGACAGAGAATATAAGAGTCTCCAACATGACACACCTTAAACTAAAGTGTGCTGGGAATGTCTTTGAACACTCACACACGCTCACATTATGCAACTCTATGTAGTGAGGCTGAAGTAGTTAAGTCCTGCAGTGTAATGAGGCTTGTGAATAGAGAGAGAAGCACTTTGTCGGCTTCATTTACATGCTGTGATTTCACATTGGGTGACTCTGACTCCTGCTTGAAAATGTCTGTCAGGAGAACGCAATTAAACAAGTTAAACTTCAGCTTGATTTTCTAAATTTGATTTAAATTACCCTGAATCAATCCATTAATATTGAAGGAGGGAATTTAGTTGTTCGTCACAGCTCAAACTTTTCAACATGATGTTGTCTAGCTTACTTTATAATTCCTGGTGGTTAAATGTTGGGTTTCCATCACCCCTGATTTCTATTTCATGGCGAGATGTGAGTTGTACCAAAGCTGTCACTGAAAGAGTTAAAATGACAGAGTGCACTCTGAAATGAGCATGTGCTCCCGGTGTGTGAGTGTGTCCGGATGTTAGTGGATGTAGAGGTGTGTAAAGTCCAAAGTTTGCGTTGACATGCAGTGTTTCCCCTAGATTTATCTGTAATGGGAGGCCCAGGCCACCACCTTAAGATGGCTGGAAACTTGGTGAACTGAAGTCCTTGGATCTAGAATGATTTATGAGACTGAAATAAAGTACAAGGGAAATGTTTTCTTGGTCCCATTTCTTTCCTTCCCACATGGTCTCTATGTTGTAAACAGGAAAATATACTTTTCTAGTTTTGTAAATGTTTTGTGTCTTTTATAGTGACTATATGGGTTTGTACTGCTATATATTTTGCACACAAAAACTTGATAAGTTTATGTAGTGAAACAAAGGCAGAATCAAAGTAAGAAGTTTTATCAATATGTGTGTTTTCATGCAGACCATCTGAGTTTGTTGTCTCTGCAGGGCTGCACATGCTGGCCACTCAGACTTTAGTGCATTGCAGCTTTGACAGAGGCTGGCTAGCCAGAGATGTAACTTGAGATTGTTGGTTGGGAATCTAGGGCAAGGTTCCTTTTACACACGTGTCAATGTGCGTGTGTGCTTGCATGCATACTGTTGAAGTACAGGCGTGTGAGTTTTGAACAGGATTGTGTATGCAAACCCTGTGCGTGTGTTTGAGTGCAGAATCTTTCTTGGTTTTGTGAATGCTTGCTTTCTGTAGATGTTTGTGTGCCAGACAGTGGAGCAGATGATGGCAGGGAGGGGTGTTTTGCTGCTGGCTCCATTGATTGGTTCCATACAGACTGAAACTTGACCTTCACAGCAGATGTCTGTACGGCTGCCAAAGACATGCAGGCACACACAGACACACAAGACAGAGTGTACAACTCTACCTTATTATGTTGCTCTTATTTACAGTGTCTTTCACTCTGTATTCCTCTGTTTTCCTCTTTGACCATCTTGGGCTTTCCTAATCTCCAACATTATCACTGAGGATTATTATGTGACATTTCAAAGTTGATAAGCCTCTATCCAACACACATTTTACAGATCACTTGTGATCAGCTGGCAAAGGAAGATGAAGCGTGATGGGAAGTGTGCCGGTCTCTCCTGAGGGCCCCCTGGCTCTGTTGCTGCCGGTCTTGTCAGAAAAAAGGGTGCAGAGGCTTTCAAACATTCATGGAGACAGTTTTCCTGCTCCCAACACTGCAGTCAGAGTTACATTAAGGCCAGTGGAGCACAGTGTGTCACTGTGCTGTAGTATTTCACAGCTCTCAGACAGCTTTCGCATGATGGAGAGAGAGATGGTTTTCAAATTGAATGCATACTTGCTCTTGGGGTTAAAAAATACAGAGCTGCAACGGTTAATTTAAACGATTAATTCCATGGCCAACTCATGGCTGAGTAATTGATCGGTTTAAGTTATTTGTAAAAAACAAAACAAAAACAGATTAAAATTCCTAGACTCCATTCTTCAATATCAATGTTTTCTGGTTTATTTCCTTCTCTGCAACAGCAGCATGAAGACTGATGATTGCAAGAACTTTAAATGTGGATATAACAAGGCATTTATTTTGAGGGTGTTCTGTTAGTGTCTGTAGTCCAAGTAGTACTGACCACTGCAATGTATTCACGAGGATATCTGATATGAGCTTTTTGAGTACATTCTACTGGCTGCACCGGAAGCCCCCAAATATTGGCCTTCACTCCTTGAGGCTAAATCGCTGTCAGAATAAAGCCGATTATTTCAGAGATTACTACTGTAAATGCTTGCAGTACTACTGTCATTGCTTCAATTAAGGGACATAGCCAGGACTACTAAATCAAAAAGTACACATCCTGTCATTACAATCTTTTTATTTTTATGCTTGTTTTGTGCTTACAATAGTCAAACCTCTCAACAGAATACAGCTTCAAATTTCTGTGTAATCCTCAGGTCAGTAAACCCCCAAACTTAATGATTTGGTGTCCTGAGTTGAAGCTAAAGTTGTATGTCCAGTATGACTGATTACCTAAGAAGAGACAGTATGATATTAACAGATATTGTTTTTTAATTCTACCGCCAAAGAACCAGGACGACCCGGTTGTTTTTTCTAATCTGTTGTCCCCATTAAACCAGGCTGTGATTCAGTTGAAAACATGACAACGAAGGCACAGAACCCGTACCCACACACTCCTCCCACCACAGTCTGCAGACTTATTTAGCCTCTCAATCTGTACTGTAGCCTTGACTAGTTTTCTGTTCTGGTGTATTTATTTGTGTCTGTTTTCAAAGGGAGAGACTGGAATTATGTCCAGGCCATTTGCATGACCATTGATTGAAATGTTTTAGAGAAGTAAGTAAGAGGATTAGAGAGAATAAGCAAATAAAATCACACAAAGAAGCCTTCACACTGATATCAGTGATGATAAAACCAATAGGGGACACTGTTTGCATGCATTGTTCGACTTCGTTTGCGCTTTCCATCAACATTAAATCTAATCACCTACTTTCTTATCAGCTGTTTCAGTTTGAGTTTAGGCATGATTTGATATTGAGGAAAAAAGAGAGAAAGTTTTGCACACGGCTCAGCTCCCAAATTGACAATTTATTTAGACAGACTGGGCAACGTTTCCATCTACAAAATCTTCTTTAGACATTTCTTATCCTGCACCTCTATACTTTTGCCTTGATGTGCCTACACTAGTTATCTCTGACTCAATATTGTCAATGTTTATTTCTTAGTGGCGTGTAAGAGGGATGATATGATATTGCTTCTAATTTTGCAAAATAATAAATCACTTCATGTTGTGCTACCTTCTTTCTAATGCACAACTCTTTGCTTCAAAATAGCACAAATTCTTCCAAAATAGATTACTTTAGTGGTAAAATGTGAACCTCTTTGCGTTTGATTTTTCTTGTAAACATTGTTTGCAATGAATCTGAAATAAAGCCGTAATGGCTGATGATGCATTTTGAGGGACAAGCTCTTCACTGTCTAGTTTCAAGCATTTGATTTTTCATTGCTTCTATTGTCTATTATCACAACTCTTCTATTCTGTGCTGCTGAGGGAAGTATTTGCAAAGGTTGCCATGGCTGCAGTGTGTGCTCAGCAGCATTGTTGGTGTTTTAGAAATGCTTGATTTGATATGCTGTTGAGTTTTTTTTGAGCGACACATTGTGAATAATTGTAGTCAGTCAGCCATGGTCATTAAAATAGTTGTAAGTAAAAGTCTTGATTGAGGTAAATTTTGTATTTATCGTGCAGTGCAGCCCCAGGTTACGTAGAAGCATTCATTTAACAATAGAGTAGTTAGGTCAGTGACCTGCAGTTTGACTTAGCTGCTGCTTTGTAACCTGCTGAAGAGAAGAATGGAGCAGCATGAATCAGTGTTGACTTTTGCCTTTGTTATGTGAATGAGGATCCTGTACAGATGGATTTAGTGGGTGGAGAGAGCCAGAAGGAATATACACACACACACACACACACACACAGACACACAGACACTCACACACAGGAGAGAAGGGATTTACCAGTGCAGTCTGTTATCTCCACATGATTCTGGGCAAAGTACACCGTCTGACTGCTGCTGCTGGGGAGGACCCATTACTGTTATCTATCTGTGTTTATTATATGCATGTGTGTATTCTGAATACAACAAATGCAGAAGTAATCTGTTAGTCGAGTGTAAACATTGAGGTTTTAAAAACTTGAGGTGGAGGTGGCCTACAGGTTCATTCAGTATTTAAAATGTCAGTGTCAGAGCCATCAGAGAGATGGATCACCTACAGCCTGTATGAACTTCTACTGGCAAAATGACCTCAATTATTACATAATGAAACTCTAATGGAAAGAGACAACATTTGTATTATTCTTAAAAGTGGTATAACTTTATGATATAACGATTGTGGTATGATAATATGATTTTGATGTGAGTCTTAAATAAATACCAAGCAGAAAACAAACTGAGAGCAAGAATGCAGTTTTTTGTCCATTAGGATATAATTGCACGATGCAGTCAAAAAGTTAGATCTCACATACAGTATGTGTTGTACAGAGGCCTAACAATACATTAAAATGTCACACCCCTAGGCCTTATAATACATCCATTAACAGGAGTTAATGGATGTATTATAAGGCCTAGATACTGAATCCAATGGTATTCAGAACACTTCTAATGTGCTCCCCTGACATTTCCAAAATCCTACATGTTATTGGACTGTTCATACTATCAGGGAAATGGAAAAGAACGCATTATTAATGATGATAATGATATTTGATGAGGATGTTGGTAATATTGATGATGTTACTGAGGATTATGTTGATGTTGATAGATTGTTCATGACAAGCTATGGATATTGTTGATGCTGATAATGACTGCACTTATTGACATTGTTTACCTCTCAAGATCTTTACATGTGTCATACTTTTTTTCTTTGTACATCGCTTTGGACAAAAGCATCAGTTAAATGAATTGGAGAATTTTAAAACATACTGGCGAGCAGTATGAAGTGATTTCATAACATGCACGTTGATCAGCATGGTCGCTCATTGCGGTAAATTTTCCCTACGTTTTACTGCTGCATTCACATATCGGCTCACCCTGAAATTTTACTAAGGAGCTGGCAGTAAAAATTTGAGGAAAATCAGGGTGAAAAATTGGGCTGTTTGCCTTTAGACATGAAGCTCACAAAATATATTACAGGGAACTTTCAGGAGTTTTGTGCACGTGTGAAAACACCATATATTTGATTTCAATTAGCTTATTTGGTTGCAGAGAATTTCTTACCCGCAATACCACAAGTAATTAGACTGTAGGCAACATCATATCCAGGAGTTAATAATACATCTAAATTTCTGTCAGATGGACCCTGTTTACAAAGACAGAGACTATGCTCTTTTCCCACCTCTGCTGCATGTTCAATGGCTAAATAAAGTGCTCCCATTCTGTGACTGATTGTTTGATAGAGAACAGCACAAGCGAAATAACAGCACAACATTCCCACATTGAATCGCGGGTGTAAAAGAGGCTTATGTGATTCTGCTGGTCAAAGTTGAATGAAAGTGAACTCTGACCTGCAAGTCAGCTGAATATGCCGGGGACCTCACATGTTTGAATCTATCAATCATACAGGCAAGTTGACAGAACCTTGAGTGACTTGATCTTACATATTTCCGGACGAATTGTAAACAACCTTTTATAATAACATGGGTATAAACACATATGATTCAGGACTGTGAAGAAGATTAAAAAGAAATGTTTGTGAACAGGACCATTGAAGGGCTGTCAGAATAAGTTTCTCTTTTTTTTGTGGGACATGCATTAAAACTGGGTTTTCACCCCAGGTGAACAACTCTAAAGACAGCTTTAGTCATCATACAATAAATAGATACACAAATGAAAATGATCAATTAGTATACAGTGATTTTGATCAATCAAATTAGGACATATATGTGCCAATAACTTCCTGTTGAAAAGACTGCTTCGATTAGATGGTTGTTGTCCGTGTGTTCAGATGAGAACAGGCTCATGAAAGTGAATAATGTGCATGTGAGAATGTGCGTGAGTGCTCCATTTTAGAGTCGGCAGTCTGTGTATGTGTGCACCCGCTGCCTTTCGAGCCAGGAAACATGCAATTTGAAACGGTGGGATGGTGGAATTTCTAGCCCACATGCTGTAGCAGGAGATGGAGACACGTGAGCCGGTTGACCTCAAACCATCTCTGAGAGAGAGAGAGAGGAGGGGGGTATTAAACAGAGGAAGAGAGGGGGCAGGGGAGATGAAGAGGCAGTGAAAAAAAGCAGTGGAAGACACCTTTTTAAAGGAGCGTGAGGGAGAGGGGGAAAAATAATGTCAAGACAATAGAGCATTGGGAAAGGAAAAACACAAGGAGACAAAACCTGCAGCGATAGAAAAGAGGAAAAGCCTTTTTGTGTGATGTTGTGTGTCCTGTAAATTAATAACTGGTCAGTTCCTAACAGCAAGGCATTAACAGAATGAAGGCTGAGTATTGGCAAGGACCTCACAATGTTATCTGTATCACCATACATTGGTCATGACAAGATATGTATCACAAGGATACACTCCATAATTTGCTGAAAACCTTAAAATTGGAGCTTAAAATGCAGTTTGCAGTGGTAGTGAGTCAAAACTGTTTAATTAAGGATTTCCATTCCTATTAATTTGAAAATACGGTTTACACAATACCAGAATTTTATACTTCGATATGATACAAATAAAAATAAAACAATATCAATACTTGTTTTGATACCATGTTCACAAATATATAAGCCATTGGTACCCAACATTGTGAACTTTCTTGTTTTTGGTTTACAGTTTGCATACAGTGATGATACAGAAAATGCCACTTAACAACTGATTTTATTACTAGAAACTATAAAAAAAGGCATAATGATCCATCTAGTTTTATTGTGTGGTGTTGTCTTTATATGTACAGAACCTGATAAAGGATAAAATATTGTGAAAACATGTATAGAGATACTTTGCTTTACTTACTTTACTTTTCGTTTTTTTTCTCACAACACTGAACTGAACCGCGGTTGGGGGTGGTGGTCTGAAGAGGCCACTGATACAGACTATATCCACAGACAGAGAGAGGGAGATGGAGTTATACTTGGTCTGCTTTCAATTAACATGCTCAACAATCCTGCTGTGTTTGTCTCTTGGCTTTCACACATAACATGTGATCAGTGTGTGTGTGTGTGTGTGTGTGTGTGTCTGTCTCTGAGTGTGAGAGAGAGCACGCCTGTGACCATGTCTGCACACAGTTTAAGTGCTATTTCATGTTGTGGTGCTCCTTTTCACTGTTGGTGATCATGTCTCTTTATCATCTTATAGAAAACAAATAAAGGACAGCTAACATATAGATTATAATTAAAAATCTTAATTAAAATGTCAGCAGCATCTATCATTCTCACTTCAGTGTGAGGCTGCATTCACACGGTTATAATAGTCATTACCTAATGACAAAGACAACATACACACGTTTACTTTGATAATCTGTCTCACAATCCAAGCTGAACTCCTGTAAAGTAGTTTGTAATTAGTATGGATGACACGGTTTACCGGTTCCACGGTTAACCGGGATTAAAAAAGGGGCGGTGAATTAATCCTAAAGGCTCCGCTACTCTGCGTTATTCTGTTCTCACTACAAGCAACAAGGGGGAGGAACATAAGTTTCAGTGCAACCTGCATGGAACGAAAACCGAGTGACACCAACTGTTGCGCACAAGTTAAATGTGCCATCCTTATCAGGACACGCTACATTTTTTCCACTGCGGTAGAGGGACACTGCAGCAAAGCTTTGTATCCACCAAAGAAACGATTGAAGTCGTCGGAGTGGGAGCATTTTGGATACATCAAGAGTGACAACAGAGTTATTCAAGACGTCGGAGACCTGCTCCCAAAATTTACCGGAATAAAATGCTGGATAATCGTGAAATCAGGACAATAATTGGGATACCAAATTCTGTTATCGTTGCATTCCTTGATAAATAAACCGGTGTTATGCTGAAAAACGCATGCCTGCCGAGAATTGCATTTCTTGATGAAGATCTGTGATGACAAAGTGTCTGAAGTTCATACTTGATAAACGTTAAGTGTCCTTATTGTTCTGTAGACTCGATAGAAGATGCATTTTCATTCGCCTGCTTAAATATGAGCTGCGTAGTGTTTGACTCTAAAGTGTCTGTAGAGGAACTTTAAGGGTGGATGCAAAATTTGGCAGCCATATTTTCCATTCTCCACCCAGGTGCATGCACAATTTACAAAATATCCAAGATCACGTGTTTGCACAATATTGTCTCAAATAGGTTTTAGGTATATTAAGACTCAAAGGTTACAATAGTTCACTGCAGTGAGATAGTCGAGAATTTCCCCCTGACACAGCAGAATATGTGTCCTGCTGCTCTGCTGGATCAGTGTCAAACACAGAAAAAAAACACGCTCTCACACAGACTTTGTTGATGTTTGCGTCAAATAGTTTTGGGTTGAGTCACAGCTCCTTTCTGTTTCTCTCACTCTCACTGAGGGATTTTTTTTGTACCCAGCTCTAGATACAATACATGCAGATTCTGGATCTTTAAGTACAAGATAAATAAGAAAGGCCATCAAGCATTTTTCTTGTAATAAATAGAGAGTTGTTTTTGAAATGTGTATGTTCTTCTCTCTGGTTTTGGCTGTACAGAGGCACCAGTAAACAGGCCTAGTAATAACAGAACCATTCTTATATTTTTGGGAGCTGTGAGGTTTGAGTCCCATGTGCTGTGTAATTAACTGAAACTAAATTTATACCAGACTGTGATTTAGTTTTAACAGGCCAACAAACATAGACAGAGCTTCTGCTCCTACCCGTCGCACATACATGCTTTATTCTTAGACACATTTACACGTTACTGTTGTACTTGCAGGGTACGGGAGAAAACAAACTGATTAACTGAGAAATACAGAGGCCACCCGAAAGCCTCTGGACCCAAATGTTGCTCAAAGAGTTGTTTGTTTTGTCGACTTGGGTACACACACACTCTCACTCACTCACACACACACGCGCAGTGGCCTTGCTGAACTAGGCATGTCAAGTGGTCATAATGAAGCAGAATTCTGAAAAGCTATTTTCCATGATGTCAGTCTGTGTCCTTAACATGACCCTAAAGAAAAGAAAAGCTGTCACTTATTTCTGCAGCTTTCTCTTCCTGTCTGTCAACCACCAACACGGTTTGTAAAAACATATCTATAACACAAAGAAAGCTGGAGGAAGAGCACAAAGAAGGCAAGCAGTGTAGAAGTGAAGAATAGAGAATGAAGGTCTAAACACATGTGGTGACAATCAGTGTTTAAGTGACAGCAGAGAGATGAATCAAACTAGATGTCAGTCAGACTACTCTGTGTCCTGTCTGCTATCAAATGACCATTTTATGAAAGAAAACAAATGACATCAGCGATAAAAATTATTAATGGATTGGATTGATAGGAAGAACAAGTTTAACTGGCCAGGGATGTGTTCTGTAGTGCCACAGGACTATAGCCCTATTCAGACTGTCTGTAGAAGACATGTATACCCCTTTGACGTCTCACCTTCACTGTGAATGTCCCAGAGGGGTAATGGCTGGGGTGATGAATTGCTGGCACATCTGTATCACCATCCGAGGTATTAACAGAGGCGTTACAGGGGTGAATGGGGATCGGCTAAGTCAGCAGGGGAGAACAACACTGTGTGTGTGTGTGTGTGTGTGTGTGTGTGTGTGTGTGTGTGTGTGTGTGTGTGTGTGTGTGTGTGTGTGTGCGTGCATGTTTGAGTGGAAGTGTATGTGGAGCTCTGGCTGTTTCTCGAAATGTTAGGCTTCTGCAACACTGTAATGCAATGTGAATTCACAGACTGGGGGGGACACTATTATCACAGCGTTGCAGAATCAAAATGACAAAGACATAATGACTGACGGGCATCATTATAGCGCTGTTGAGGAATCGCACTCTGAAAAGGACTTGTGAGAAATGACCAGTGTCTAACTTTACATTTGACATTTAGGTGATACTTACCTCTAAATTACAATATTCAGGTAACAGCAAAATTATAAATCCTGAATAAGTAGGAAAGACAAAGCCTTGATACAAGAGACTCATTATCATCAGCAGGGGTTGGTTCAGACTTTGCTGAATCAACCAAAAGGAGACCCTCAGTCCCCATGGCAGGCCTCTCTCGCTGCCTGTTCCCAGGTCCTGGATGTGCGTGCTCTGCTGCTGTGGGATAACACTTTCCAGCCATTATTACAAAACACATTGTAGTCCTTGAAGAGTTGGCATAGGTGTTTACACATCTCACATTTAGCTTTTTCCTGAGTTTTGTTGTGTTATTGTGACAGACTCCTCAGTATTTTGTTTACATCCCCGGTGTTCACTGCCATGAAACCCACAGTGGAGGGAAAGCACTGATTCCAGACTACAGACACTGTAGAGCTGCTTAATCTGTCCCCTGTGGATCTGACTCTGTGTGTGTGTGTGTGTGTGTGGTGCTACAGTCTGGTTAAACCACTGTACTATTTAGGTCTGCTATTGAACAGATGGTAACTTGTAACCTACAGCTGTGTGTGTGTGTATCTGACAGCGAAGAGGAAGCCGTCATCCTTAACAATGAACAATTCTGAAAATGTTTCCTCTCACAGGACTCTGTGGGTATCAGAGCATGGAGGGAATGGTGGAGAGACTTAACAGTTCACACAGCCCCCATTCACTGTTTCATTCATACTTTCAGCTTCTATTAAAAAGAAAACGTGTATGAGTGTCACACACAACCATCGCAAAACACAAGCAATAACTTGACTTGACTCGTGACTTTTGTGGGAATTTTAATAAAAACTTTATTTTCTGTGCAGTGTTTCCAAACTAATTCCCAAACTTAAATGCAGAAAATGTTCAATTCTCTTTTATAGAACTACATAGAGTAGAATCTTTGTTGACATTATCAATCCATATCAGCTGGTAATGATGTGCTGCTCTTAAAGTTGAAGAGGCTAAGGATAGTTGAGGGACACCGGGTCATATTTCATGGTAATTCAACATGCTGATAACACCTCGGCTACTGTTTGATACTTTTCAATCCACCCGTCAATGGCGATTATGTCTGTTGATTGTGTTGCATTATATGAAAGAAAAAGAAATATCTGATATATCAATGCACATCATGAACACATTAATTAAAGCCAGGATTTAAAGCCAGATTGATAAAATTAAGCTACTGTATAAATGCTAATTATCTTGCTGTATCTTCACCCATCCTTGATACTCTTACGGTTAAGTTATGACAATATTTGAAATCAAGTATGTCACTTGTACGTATGATACATTTGTGCTTTTTGTTCTGGCAAAAAACTTGAGCAGTGACTATTATGTGTGTGATGCATGCATTCAGGAGGTGTCTGTCAGCTGATTTCATGGAACAAAAACATTTGTGTTAGGCGATCAAAGAGTTAGCAACAGCATTTAAGCTTTTCAGCTGAGCTTGGTGTAGTATGAAAACACTCGTCATTAATGTTAGTACTACTGGGGTGAAGTTTAATACATTCGTTAGGAAATTATCTGATTCAAAGCCATATGTGATGAATAAAAACATTGACACCTCTAACTGCAAAGCTCTAAAAAGGCCCTCTTAATTTGAGTTTTATTTGAAGTAAACATTACGCATGTGAACTGATCCTTCTTGCATGTAGGGTATGATGCTGTAACCACTAACCATATATCTTCTTTTCAATGCACACACCCTTTGGTGCTGCAGCACTGTTGAGGACAGCCACAAAGAAAACACAAACTGATACACACATCAGAGACGGAGAGGGACACTGAGGGTGGCTTCTTACATAACTGCTGTTGATTCCACAGTTACAAAGGACTTTGGTTAGCCTTTCTGTCTAAGCAAAGTCACACTCCCTATATTCATGTATGTGTGCAAAAATGCTGTCATAGTTTCATCAGCAGCTCATGTCATCAGGTAAAGTCTCTAATATGGTGGGAAAGAATTTGACTGAGGTTTTTTGTAGATATGAGTCCTGCTGTGTGTTTATGTTTTAATATTTGTAGCTGGGTTTGATTGATACAATTGACGACTTTGGCTGCTTGGCTCTGTGTGTGTTGGTTTTTGTTTGTTATTGAGACAGCTATCTTAAAGTACTTGATGTACTATAGACCGTAATAATCATACAATGACTATATGTAAAACTTCGTTGAGTGATGGCTTCAACTGACTTTAATAAGTTTAACTGGCTTGTAATTATTTTGCCGACCTATCAAGGTTGAAAACATAGAATCTTCTCTATAATCGCACACATCCCAAAGTCTCTAAAGGGAAAGTCTGCACCGAAACAGAGATATTTGGAAGTTATATCAACACATAGAAATATAAATTAAGAACTGGGTTTCATGAGTAGACATGCGGATGTCGTGAGTGATGACCTGAACCTCTGGTTACGGCTGATTGTCAGCTGATGTCACAGGTCAGCAGGTTAAAGGATGACAAAAATCACATTCACACCCTGTACTCCACTGCTGACCATTTAACAGACACCACTGTTATATTTCATGTTTGATTTTGGACCTTCCAGGCATTTGGTTTGATTTGTTTCCAAACACAATGAAACCAAGGCTGTTGTTATTTATCACAATAAATGTAAGGGCTGAACCTATGCTAATCATTTTTCATTGTTTTGATTGGAAAGTGAAACAATGAGTTTTTGACATTAATTAAACCAGATCTGCTTCATATGTTTCTTCAGTCTTTCACACTGAAATATTTATTTTTCTAGCAAGTGGATTTATAAACTGCATTCACAAGGAATACCTTTTAAGTCTTCATCCACCATTGGAAACGTGAGACAGTATGCAGGCTTGGATATCTCAGTTAATTGAGTCATTGGAATGCCACAACAAGCACTGTTTTCTGTCCTAGATGTGCAAGCACAATGAGTCTTTGCTCTGCAAGCATCAAAGGGAACAGATGCTCCAATAAAAATAGTTTTGCATGTGTAGGAAAGAGAGTAATGCCTAGTGTGCAGGATCGACTTATTAGCAGCCAGCAGCAACTATAACCAACTCTGTGTGTTTTATCCTGTTATTTATGGAAACAGAAACAATTGGCCGTGTTATATATTTGCAAGTGTTTCATTTTACATTTAAGATATAACTACTCTCAAGGTATAAACAAAATGTCTGTTAACCACTAAAAGCCTTCACACTGGGGTCACTGGGTTCATATACATCTCGCTTAAAAGGTCTGAACTGGCTGTTTTGCCACCATCGTTTTTATCAGACTTGTTCACTTTCAAACACAGATAACACACACACATACATACACACACAGACACAAATTCATGTGGCACAGTATTTACTAATTCATCAGCCAGCTGAGGAGGTAAGAGGTTATCCCACTGCGGGTTTTACTTGTGAGCCGACACTGACAGATATTATTTTATGGACCTATTATTGTTTCAAATGTGTAAATATATCAACACATATGTTTGCAGATCTGTGCACAGATAGACAAATACATATAGATAGAAAAAAAAAGAAGCAACAATAATAGCTCCATATTATTCCACATGCGCTCTCTGTCAAACAATCTGAACAGAGACTGGTAACCCACCGTCCCAGGCATCCAGATCTTGACATTTCTATCTGAAATACAAAGCCCCTGCACAACCTATTGAACCCTCCTCTCTGTTTTTATTAGATCTGATTTAGTTTGAATAAGACAGCAGACACATATATGTGGTGTTTGAGTGCGTGAAAAAGGAATATGACCTTGTTTCTCATTGAACATTGTAAATTATTGATTAGAGAGACAGTGAGAAGAGCTGGTGTAGTGTCTGCTTGCTGTTAGCTCAGTGTGTTTTAGACTTTCGCTCTCTGAATACTCAACCAGATGTTGTTCAGTGTTCAGATCCAAGCCATGAATGTGCTTCACATTACACACCCTCATTCTTCCACATGCCTGGCTCTCTACAATGTTCTTGCAGCAATGGCAGTAATGGTGGAGGCTTAGTCCTAATAAAGTTCACTTCATAGCCCTGGTTTCTTAGTGCAGTTTTCAAAGGAAAGGCAAGTTAACTTCTAAAGCAACTTTCAGACACAAATCAAATTAAAATGGCTTCACATAGACAAAAATGTCATCTTTGTATATAAAATAAAACATTTATGATCAGAACACTACCTCAAGCGTACAGTTCCTTGTCGCTGTTGTTTGATTGGTTAAACATATTGTTGATCCATAAAAAAGAATGAATGTAGATGTTAGATGAAGTAGTCTGAGGCTGTATACTTGAAATACTTGTACTTATGTGTTGTTTTTATGCACCAATACAGCATTCCATTGTTGAAAACCACATTAGGTTATCTGTCCTAAAGCTGCAGGTTTATTCAGAGTTATGCATGTTAATTGAGGTATCTGAGGTTTCAAATGCAGCTGGTGCATTAACCTGTACGAATACAGACATATGGATTAAGTTTATTGGCAGCATTAGTCTGACTTCATGCCAACGTGAATTTAAAGTGTCAGACATATCAGTGTCTTTACATTTGATTCGATTAGATATACTTGATGGTCCCCAGGGGGGGGAAATTTTCCTTTAGGTAAAAGTGCAGAGAAAATACACAACTTTGTGCAACTCTGTTCCTCCTGAGGACCCCCCCCCCCCCCCCCCCCCACACACACACACACACACACTTTGTCCAACGAGGATAGTCTGCTGCTTTGTGAATGTGAACAAGCAACTCAGGAAGATTTCAGTGGCAGGTTGCCTGAAACTTTTCGAGAAATGTACAGAAGTGCCTTAAAGTTGCTTGCTGCTCACAATAAGACAAATTAGTCTCAACCCAAGGCCCCCTCTCTAACTTGTTTTGTAGCCTTTAACTGTATCTCAGGGTCTTATTCGTTTTTTAGGAATTCCTCGACAGCTGAGACAAACCCCCATCTGCTGATAAAGACCGTGTGACATGATTTAAACTCTGTCTCCTAAGCTGTAAGCTGGAATTAACTGCACAAGATCACAAATAGTAAACTTTAATCAGCTGTTTCCTTGATATAGTGCCATATACTACAACTCCTTTCCATTGACAATATTCTGACCTTTGACCACTTTTATCCTCGAAGTACTTACTACACACACATACTGCTCACTCAGTTGCGATGTGTGTCTGACTGGAGTAATAACAGACGTGTGTGTCTCCAAGCAATAAGTCCCTACAAAGGGAAGTCATTGACCAAAAGGAAACGTAGGGGCTTAAGAAAAGAGAAGTGGAGAGAATGAAAGAGAGAGGTAAAGGACAATTTAATTTTCCCAAGTGCCTCCAGCTGCATGTCTCCTGCAATGAGACAGAAGTGATTGTTTGCGAGTGTGTGTGTGTGTGTGTGTGTGTGTGTGTGTGTGTGTGTGTGTGTGTGTGTGTGTGTGTGTGTCCTGAGCTGGTTCATTCACGGTAATTAACGCCACTAGAATAACAGCCTGTGGAAACAAGTTGTTCTGCTCTCCTGGGTGTGTGTGGAGTCGGGTTTCAGAAAGGTAACACTGGAATCCTTCCACACCCTGAGCACATCAGTGACTAGTTAGAGAAGAGAGTTCACTTACTGAGGCCCTTACGTTTCTGTGTGTGAGACTCCTTAAACCTGATAGCACTGTTTTTCCGTCTTTAAATGCAAACTGCACTCTTGGTTGCATTGCTGATTTTAAGTCAGAATAGTGATCAGATTCCGCTCAGATACATCACAGATCATATTATTTTTTTATGTTTTCAACACAACTGACAGAAAAATCAGAGGAAAGAGGTCAGAGACGGGAAGGGAAGCTCAGGAATCCTGGTCTGCAGGAATGTTGCCGACTCTGCAAATATTTAAGCACAGAGTTGGCAGGTTTCCCTCAAGAGTGCAGCACTGTTAGGGAACCACAATGTTTTATAGTTATCAGGAATCCTATTCTTCAAGATTTCGGCATGGACTCTCTACTACTCATGATAGGGTTATGTGAAGCATCTGTATTCTTTTCAGTTGATTAGAGAGAGATATATGTCCGCTGTTGTGTCTTTCTTTGAATGCAGTTATGGAGGTGCAACATCTCATATTAAATATGATCCTTCTGATGCTGTCATTTTAATCATTTTGTGTTGCTTGTTACCTCTCTTTAGTTTTGCTATGTCACCATTAACAGCCTCCCTACACGAGGCTCATCTGTTATGATAACCGAGGCATGAGTAAAACCTTTACAAGAGGAGCTATGTTGTCTGGGCAACCCTAACCCCACTCTGTCCCAACCCCTTGATTAATCAAAACCAAATTACAGTCAAACTTGAATACAGTCACTTCTATACCATATGACCATTTGTCATAGAAATAAAGTCTGCACATTCTGGATTATATTTACATTTTCTTATCGTTTCCATTTTTACAAATGCATAAACAAAATATAAGTAAATCAAGTAATTTCATACAAAACTACATATGAACCACATACAGGATATTTGTATACAGATGTAAACATTTTGAAGGGCTTAACTGGTACACATACAAAATAACTGTTAAAGTCGCAAGACATTTTTGGTGTTAAAATTTCCAGGGGGAGACCCTCAGACCCCCTTTTCTGGTGGTTCAGACTATACAAAAGTAAATATTTGACTATTTAATGACATTGATCAACAGGTTGTTGCTGAAGGCGTAACTCGTAGGCACAGCATTTGTGCCTTTACAAACATTTAATACGTTTTTCTACATTTAGTATGTTTGCGTTGTGTGTGCATGTATAGCGTTTTTAACAGCGGAAAACACTTGGGACCTTTTGTAGGGATTATATAATCAAAGACTAGTTTACTATGAGATTAGGAGCTGTATTTTAATCCATATTGAGATGTGTGTTTAAATGTTTACCCTTTCCAATAAGTAATGGCTCCTAAACCACTGTTGTCTGGGGTTTGGGTAAGGACATAATGTCAGAAATGTTTTTAAAATTAAGCAGGAAATCTCATCAAGACAAAGCATTATGTTATTTAAATTTCATTTCATTTTTGTTTTTTTGGGGGTGTTTTTTGAAAACACAGCGAAGTATGGAGCCACATGAGCTCAGAGCGAGCAGCTATTAAAGGTGTGAGTCATGCTGTCATAGGCATGATGACAGCAGTGCTGGTGGAGGTGTGAAGTGGTTTATATGTAGAAGAGGAGGAATCTAAGGTCACCATCAAGCTCCTCCTCTACTCCTCCTCCCTCCCCCGTGTCTCCCCCTCCCTTGTACCAGGCTGTTCCTCCGTAATAGCCTGAGATGTCAGAGACCATTTGTCTTCTGCATCGCGCATGCGCCACACACACTTGTACTTGTATTTCTGCAAACCCAGTGCAGACCTACTTTTGCATGTTTGCTGAAATAGAGGTCTTCTTTGTTCAATGCATCAACCACAGAGCTTGGTGTGTGTAAATGTGTGTGTGTGTGTAACTATTTTGTCTCCCTCAAGCTCTCTCTGTTTTACAAAAGCACACTTATTTTTCTCCTTCTCTCTCTCTCTCTCCTACTTCACTGTTTCTTCTGCCCTACACATGCAGTAAGTATCAAGACTAGGACTGAGTTTGAAAAATCGATTTTCATCTGAATGGTCTGATATCAATTCATAAACAGATTAATCTTTTAATAGGCTTTATCCCCTTTCCCCCCTATCCATTCAGTTTGTCTCTGGTATTTCTGTGCTGTGAGCAGGCTGTGATGTCTGTTGCAGCCTGCAGGGGCATCTCATTGGCCCTTACATGTCAACTGATCGCAGGGTCGCCTCTGATTGGTTGACAGACCAAAACAAGAGCAAAACAAGATGACTGCGTCTGCGTTATCCGAGCTAACAGAAGTTACACTATTTCACTAAAATGTTTACATAAATCATCACGGATTACCTTCACTTTTGGGTGGATTGGATCCTGACAGTCACTGAATAAATTCACTGATACTCTCAGTGGGATTGGAACCTGGGCTGCCCGCTTGGAGGACAATAGCCTCCATACATGAGGTGCACACACTAACCACTATGGCTACTGGCGCCCCAACCTAAACCTTTTTAATAATAGTAAGAAGTAGGCAAGGGGAATATGACTAAAAATAGTATCACAATGAAAATATTCATATCAGTTGATATCGATAATTATCACAATAAATGTCAAATCATTATTTCTTTCATCTTCTTTTTGCTTCTGAGCAAAAGTTGAGGAAACCAGATGATTGTTGTTTAATTATTCTTTGTCAGAACATGACAAACTATACTTTAACATAGGAACATTTCACGATTATAAGTTCAGTGCACTGGTGCTGGAAAACACTGACATGAGAGTTTGCTGCTGGGGAGTAACACTCGCAGGCCCGGTGCTTGCTGAGGGCCCACTAACACTCGTTTGGGAATGTAATTTCTAGCTTTCGGTGTGACCGAACAGGTGATATTGTTTCAAATGGTGGAAAAAAGTTTGTTGTGTTGTCTGTTTTAGCTGCACATTTCTTCAGCACAGTGTACAGGGCAGTTGGCTCTGTTTTTTGTTGGACTGTAAATAGCCAAAATATCTCCAAACTCCTGAAGTGAAGTGGCCTTTCTTGTCTGCGATGTTTCTTCCCTGCTTTGAGCTGGTACCCACAGGGTTTTCGTTATCACTCACTTCGGCTGTGTTTTCATTCCGCTCCAAACGTCTGTAAACCTGCCCACTGATATCCCTGCGACATGATTGGCTGTTTGTCATCTTTTTCTTCTTCTCTTTAATGTCGGGTGGCAACTAGTGTTTAAGGCCCATTTTTGCTCCCCTTTCCCGGTGTTTAGGTGGTGTAATTACAACTTAAATCTATCAAACATTAATCGAACATTTGTTATATTTATATTGAGAAACTTTATATCGCGACAATTATCGTGATCATTTTATCACCCAGGCCTCATAGCAGAATTGTTATTGTATTTTAAATATCCCTAAATGAATCCGTATCGAATCAGGAATTGAATGAAATTGGGACCTCGGATTTGACTCGATCAGTAGTGATACAGAGCCCTTATCAAGACCAAGTCCTGCTCTTTTTCCCTATGTTGGCCTGACACCACGCCAAACAGTATTCAAGTGATGGTAGTCTGATTAGCCTTGGCATTCTGTGTGAGTGTGTTTTTGGTCAATTTCTGAGTATGTGTTTTTCTGTCTTTATTTAAAACAGATTCTGATTCATCTCTTTCCCTCCTTGAGTCTTGATTTATCAACACCAAAAGGTGATCTTAGCTGACACAGACTCACCACAGCCCAGTGAAGACGGTAATGCAGCTAAAAAGTATTTTCACTTGGCTGGTAAGCCAGGCAGTTCGTTAGGGTTAGGGTTAGGGTTAGGGTTACACTCTTGCATTAACATTAGGTTGTACAACTACCTGGAATTGCAGACTTATAGTGAACTTGGCAATGTGAGATGAGACCGCTCGCTAACTGTTACAACTCATTGAACACCAATAATGACAGCAATGAATGGCACTCAGCCTTCCCTGTGTGTGTTTGGGGAATGGCTGTTGGTCATGTGTTGGTCACTAGCTGCAGTAAGCCCTAACCAGGGCTCCCCAAACGTGTTATGTTGTTACCCAGTAAAGTTCCTATTGATTACAAAAATAGTCTTTAAAATCATCTATATGCCAGGCAGGACAATATCAAAAAAATGTTTTGTTGGTATATTTGATCGTATTTTAGAGTTTTTCAACTAAACTGGCCCATGAACATGACTTGTGATGGAAAATAACAGAATTTACTGTCTAAATAAAGAAACGGAACTGATCTAATTCATTGAGTTCTTCCATTTCCTCCTTGGGTCTGTTTGCCGTCCTCCCGGGCGTCTGGCTCTTGAGCTGCTTGTTCAAAATATTTTTCATCATAGGTGCTATTATCAATGTCCAAGTGTAGTAAGTAACAGCGGGCATGGGCGGCTGCCCTTAGCTTTGACACACATGGGTGGGCTTGTGAAAAGTTTAAGCTGTCGCAGTAAACAATGAGAAAATTTTACAAGAATCACAGACAAATCTTTAATATTACAGGAAAATGAATTAGTCATGACAAACGTATTTAAAATCTTGCAAAAAGAACAGAAAGCTTAATGGGGAGGATTTATCCCCAAAACAGATTTAAGACCCATTTTCAAATGTTCCATCTTAGCCATCATTCATATTCAAGAAAAAGGAGACGCTGATGTCTATCTGAGAAAGTCTACTCTCTGTATTTTAAGAATTTGATATGCTGTGACTGTGCTGGGGACATTTCTGTGTGGCAATCATTGTGCAATGGTCAAATGGTAGGGACATTAAAAGTTAGTGCACAGGTAACAGACTCTCCACCTCTGCTCTTTGTCAGTCCGTAACAGTCACTTATGTAACTTGTGTACATATATGAACATCAGTAGATGCTGCCCTGTAAATGAGAACAGTCCGTCTGTGTCAGGGCTGTCTAGTGTTTGACATAGGGCAGAGCAGGAAATTGCGACATTTGTAATTTTTATGTTAAAATGACCTCCCCACTGGCTGATTAATTTTTGTTGCATTCTTGATAATGGTATTGGAGCCATGTATACAATCGTGAAGTTGAAGAAATGGAGAAGAATCATCACACAGCGTTCAGTAAAGATATTGTTTATCCTAAGACACTGGGGACAGCTGCTTGAAACCACTGACAGGGTGAAGATGTCAGGACCTCAGTCAGCTGCCCAGCATAGACCCTCTGCACCCGTCCAGAGTGCAGCCAAGGCCACCAGCCTTACATGCAGTCATGCTGCTCAGTGCAGCAAACACATCAGTGGGGGAGGGGGTGTGGGGTCTGCAGGGATAAAACGTACTGAGCTGAAGAAAGTTGCACACTGAACTGAACATCATGTACCAAAGTGTTCTGTACAATTGCATGTTTAGTCTTGCACATGTCAGGAAATTGAAATATCGTCTGCAGTTATTTGATAATAATGTGTTGTCCTGCGTTTTCATACAAAGGAACACAATGTTAAATCCTGTTTTGATGGACAATCCAGTGGTGTGTCGCAGGTTTTCACTAGACAGAGCAGTACAACTGCATTAGGGTGCATGCATGATTTCATGAAACATTGACCACTGTTTTGTTGAAGAGACATTCAGCAGTACTTACTCAGAGTCCTTTTTGTATCCGCTAAAAGTCACCAGTCCGCTGTTTCATCTGTTACAAAATGGATTGAATGCTAACACACATATGCATGCACAGTCGTAGGCAGGCATGCGGGCTGGAGAGGACGGGAGGGATTTTCCCATACTGCCTCTGCAGCGACTGCCCTAGATTCCAGCAAACGATTGTCTCGATTCAACTCAGCTATTATTAGAGCTGTATTACCAGGAGAGATGGATGAGAGGAGGGAGGAAGGAGAAATGCAGAGGGGAAGAAAAGTTACTGAGAGAAAACAAAAGCACATCTTGTTTCTCCTCCAGTTTGTGTCCTTGACTTCTTCTGAATATTCAACGCTTTGTCTCTTTTGGTTTCCATCAGTTGTGAGCATCTAGCGCTCTATGATACTCCATATGTCAGACTATGGTTTATATAGGATAAAGGTGTGATACATGTTGTCACCTCAGCTTCCAATCTGGCTCCTACATTTGTTTTAGCTTATTTTTGTGTTATCTTGGTACGTTTTCATGGTGGTCTTTTTGTGGTTAGTTGTTAATCTGTGACTCCATACTTGCACAACATTACAGCGATTACAGGACCAATGCTTACAACGGGGCCTGCTGTTTGACTGAACTTAATGGCAGAGATGGTATACAACTGGTACCTCCAAGAGGAAACATGGGGTTGTAACAAAATATTTACATCATGTATGTTCATTCTTCATACTATGACAATCAGCACCTGTCCAAAACTAGATTTTAAATGTTGTGTAAAACATGCCGCCTCGCATATAGTTTTGCAATTTATTCAATTGTAACCATTGTTTGAGCTGAATCCTCCCATTGCAAACCTCGGAGGTAGAGGTAATGTTGAGCAAAAGGTGGATAAGATCTATATCTGCCTGTAATGACTGTAAAGAATGGGGATATCTTGCTACCAAGGTGGACATGCTTGCAGTCCAAAGAAAGACTCGATATCGTGATTCTTTTCAAACTTGTAATGCAGTAAGTAAAGTAAGTATTGCAAGGGGAAAAATATCCCTACGTCTTCTCAGATAATGTCAATAAGAGCCCAGCACACTTTTTCAAGAGAGCTGATAAACATATTAAATAATGCCTGAAACAACCAAAAAAAAAAGATCAATCAGAATTGATGTACAGACAGTAATAAAGTCTGGTGCTGACAAAGAAATTGGATTTGGCTTGCCAGAGGGTCACAGGTTCAAACCTATTGGAATCAGTGGTTAACGCTGCTGTATGCTGGATTTTTGCAATTTTCTGATTCCTGTGTTTAAAAAAAACAAAACTTTCAATATCTTTTGTTTCTTCTGAAAGCCTAGATTTTTCTTTGAATCCAGACACAAATGAGGTGTGGATATATTTTTGAATGTTGGTGTATTAAAGCCGGATTTATCTTTGACCTACGTTCCATAGCGCTCTATTGCTGTCCCACTATTAAAAACACATCAGTAAGCAACACTGTGACACTGACTGAGATATTCCTGCATCATTAATACCCAGATGTGATGCTAGTTAAACTGAAACTATTTCATTATCCGTTTTAATACCATGGCAAGAAAACTAGAAGTCCTAGGCACCCAAGATTGGGTCATTTCTGCTTTTAAATTTCTAAAAATTGCAAACTCCTGCAACTCCTTAAATTGCTCAATTTCACGTGTGTTTCATGTGGAAGCACATGAAAGAAGAAAGACGTCCTGCCTGGTTTAGAAGTATTTTCCTCGTAACACGTCGACAACAACACAAGGCTATTTTTGGATGTGCCTTTTCCTTCCCTCTCTTCCTCTCACCTCTCCCTCCCTCCTCTCCCGGGCCCACACATCCTTCTTATGGAGGAGATGAAGGAGAAATAAAGGAGGAGAGAAGCTGGGTCACATCACTGTGCTCAGGGCTGTATACTTTTTCTCATGCTTGCTCCCCATCTTTTTGTCATTCTCTCTTTTTCTGTCAGCCAGGTTTATTTCTTCATCCCTAATTCCTCTCGTTGCTTTCCGAATTTCCACACACATCTAAACTGTGTGTCGTTGTCGCCGTTCTTCTCCTGTCTGCTCTGGTTCCCATGTGGGTTTATCCGAGAGATGGAAAAGCAGACGGAGAGAGAGAGAGAGTAGAGGAAGAGATGACCTTGTAGAAGAGGGGATGTCTCTTCATGCTGTCATTGGCTATTACTTCAGCTCATCTGCTCTCTTATTCTATCGCTCTCCTTCACATTACTTGCACCCCAGTGAAGCTCCACAACAGAGCCACTCTTCTCCCTCTGTGTCCTGTCTGTGCGTCTCTGTTGTGTTGAAGCATTAGCCTGTTCAAAGTCTAAGCTCATCTCTCCTGCAGTGTTGTTAAACTGCATTTTATTAGTTTGGTGGTGACTTAACAGGAACGTGATGAATGTTTTCCTGACCTCTGCTGTGTTTGTCTGTGTTGCTTCGATCTAAATCCGTTGCCGGTGGACTTTGGCACTCAGTAATGTTGATTAGAGTCTTTCAGTGTTTTTTCACAATGAGTGGTCTTTAATTCATTTAGAGAGACACCACATACAAAAGCTCATTCCGAAGAGGTGAGAGATGTTCCTTACCGGAAGCTAAAAAGGATCGCCCTGTCCTTAAATAAACATCATCAATACCAATTCAGTATAAAAAACATATGAACATTTTAAAGTTAGAAATAGACAAGCAGTATTTGTATTTGAGAATAAGTAAAAAAGTATGAAATCTACTCACAAGGACATATTTTTGGACGTAAAATATTGCAACAGGGAAGTTTAAAAGAACTGAGAGTTTTACCCTAACTGTAATAATTAACAAGTTGATAATATATGATTGAATTGTCAGATTTATGTTATCACGTAAGATGAAAGATGTTTAAATTAACGTTTAAAATACTTAAGGTGTGTTTGCATGTAAGCAGTTGCTGTTTCTGTCCTGGCAGCAGTGGAACTGTTGATGTTTGTGCTGAATAGGGATGTTCCTAGCAACCAATTTCCTGGACCAATTAGCTATAGACTATTCTGAAGGTAACAAAACAATTAGAAAAAGGTCAACATTTTGCACAATTTCTTGACATTAAGGGGAAGCATATCTTAGGCAGTGATTGTAGTGATGATGAGCTGTGTCATGTTTCAGACCGTGCAAGATCACAATGTCTGCAAATTTGTCAAGTGTGGCTAACATTGGCAGTGCTAGCACCACCATCCTTTGGTTCTCTACAATTGCTTTGATCGATTTGCTAGTTGAACCTGACAGGCTACAACTCTATCTTCATTTTCTAGATCAAAATAAATGAAACCAAACTGCACTGCTCCTATGAGATGCCACCTTTCCCATTGCTGGTTAACATCAAGGAGAGCGAGGAGAGCCAGTTTATTGCTACATCCCAGAATAGCAGAAGGTGAATAGCTTGGACAAGACATTTGACTGGCATTGAGGGCCAGAATTTACAATAAATAATAATTCCTTCAACTGACTTTGTAATTTTGGTGCTTACGAGCAATGGTGACAATGTTTATATATATCTTAAACACCACAAGTGTGTGTTTCGTATTGAGTGTTGATAGTTGGAAAGCTAGCAGGAGCATAAATTATTGAAAACAGCTGAACTGCAAGATGGGTTAATGTTTTAAAACCAGGTAGCACTGAATGAAGTGTGTGTATGTGTTTGGTAAAAATAAAAATGCACGTGGTGGCTGTTATCGTGGCCTGAATGTAGAGGCAATCGCACTGCAACAACAGCAGGGCAGATCTTCAATTAAAAAACAGAATGATGTTATGTCTTCCTCCATCCCTTCATCATCCTTTGTCTTCTCTGCTACACCAACTACCATCCACTACATGTCTCCGCACTGAGCCAGAGATGGGCACTTGATCAAATTTTATTTTCATTTACCACTACTAAAGATTCTTGAAAAACGATGAACTACGTTTAATTGTCATTGTCATGTTTGGCAGTGATACTCTTGTCTTGCGTTATAAAACAAGAAAGCGACTTAGATTAACAACAGTGCAATTTTTCATTCACATGCATACAGAACAATTTCTGTACTATCCTCTGGTTGTTCAGTATTACGAAGCTACACAACATACAACAGTAAATTCTCTCAAAGAAAACAGCAGATTTTAAAATCTTTAACTTTGTAGGCCAATGCCTATTGTTAATGTTGCGATTACTCTCCAGCTGCCTCATTTAATCTTCCCGTCCTGCCTGCACCCACTTTAATAATAGGCTGGTTCTCTGTTGACCCTCTACCTGAATCCATATGATTGCAGTGTTTTTCTCCTGCTGTCCCTCTGCAGGTTTAATCCTGCAAAGATTACAGGGTAATAATGTGATTCCAATATTGCCTTAAATAACACTAAATTCTTGAATGGTGTAATGGAACGACCCTACATGAAAAATTGTCCTGCCAGGTCAAAGAAGTGAAGAAACCTTGCCTGTGAACACTCAGCGAGTGTGTGTTTTGTATGAGGAGGGAACATCATATGTCTTTGCCCAAAGCAGCAGTACTTGAATTTCTGTTTTGCATGATGAGATTCCTTCTTCTCTGCTCACTCTTTTCCTGCACCGTGACATTACTGTCCTACTCTCTCCCTCTCTCTCTCTCTCTCTCATGTCTGCCTGACTATCGGACTCTGTCTGTCTTGCTTGTTGGTAATTGCAAGGGGGAAGCATGCCAGCCGCCCAGCGACTCAGAAGCTGCCTTATATATTCATGTACCTCTGGGGGACCATCTCTCCATCATCGTGTGTGTCTCTCTCCCTCTCTCCCCCGCTGATTGATATTCTGTAGCAGTAGAAAGCAGCAGCAGCAGCATCATTTGGTCCGTTGTCAGGGAAGGGGCGCCTTGGTTACAGCGTTGTCAACCAGGTTGCTGTTGTTGTAGGTTATTCACTCACTTTCCAGGCAGCTTGACACCCCTCTTTATGTTTATCCCAATCATCCTCAATTTTCTTCCCAAATCCTTTTTTTTCTGAAGTTGTATTTGACATCTTCTTCTTCACTGTGCTCTGATCTTCATCTCCTCTTTGTTCTTCACTTCACATTCCCTCCCTCCCTTCGTTCCTTTTGTCCTTTCTGACCATTTCACGTTCTCGGTCCTTCATTTTCTCCTATCTGCTCATGCACATGCTCTTCTCTTCATCACTGTCTTCTTCATCTCCTCTGTTCCTTGCTTTTCTTTGTCTGTATCCTCCCACATGTCACTGTGTCAATGTCTTTAATCATCCCATTGCTTTTTTTTTTTGGTCTTTGATTTATGGCACAGGGATGAGCTTTGTCATTTCTTCTTTTCCTCTTTTTTCTAATGATCAAATGATGTTATTCTAATTATCAAAATGTCCAATTTTTTTTCCAGCTGACTGAACCTCTTTCTCCTTTGTCCTCTTTTCCTTTCTTGTCTGTTCACGACTGTCCTTGGTTTTTACTGATTATATAATTTTATACTTTTCAGCCTTACTCAGTGTTGCATTTCATTCTTCTCTCATCCTTTCAATCTTTTTTGCATTATTTCTGCTAGTTTGTAGTCGTCGTCGTTGTCGTCATCCTCCTCCTTCTCATCCTCATCCTCCTCCTCTTCTGTGCCCTTTCCTCACTCTTACATACTGTTAGCTGAAATGAGTTCAACCGTTCGGTTATTTGTTTCTTGCCTCATATCCCAGTCTGTCTTTTTTTAAAGCTGGAGAAATATAGTTCCATGTTTGCTGCTTACGCATAATGCATCCACAAGAATCGTCCCCTGACTGCTAAACATCCATGTCTTTCAAGCTCCACTCTTCTGTTTGTTACACAGTGCTATCTCCTGGGGGACCAAGATGCATATCATTTAACCACAACAATCCTGGAGTACATCCTTCTCTGTGTCTCATTATGTGTTCATCTATGACACAAGTCAGCACTCTGTTAAATTCTTCTAAAACTGTAGCAAATGTCCTGAGGCAATAATTATCCCCACTACTTTTAAACTAATTAATAAAAGATGCAATAACTAATTGGGTAATTGATTGGGAGAAACTGCATTGCTTAATATTAAACAATCATTTTAGGTTTTTTTCATCCTGTTGACGAGCATTGGCCCATTGGTAAATAATGTGGCTTGCATCGATGTCAGTAGCCAAATGTAATGTTGTCCAGCTGGTATACCTAACTGCTGATTCAGAGGAGAGGCTTTTTATTGGGCAGAAGGAGTCAACTGTTAGACTAATTTGTGCCTTGGTCAAACATGAGAGAAATGTTGGCAGTGTGGGAGAATTAAAACATCTCTGACAAAGATCAGCAACATGCAATTCTTCAAGCTGTGTTCCAGTGACATTTCAAGAGGACCGACTAGTAACGAGTATTAAGACACATCGTGCCACATAGTTCATTTGAAAAAAAAAAAACAGGACACAAAGAATTGCAAAGAAGTAATGAACAAAACATCATAATAAGCAGTAATTATTTTAAACATACTGTAGAGGTTCGTCATGAGAATTTTCTGAAGTTTTCTGACATTTTCATGGGTTACTTGTACAAGTAATGTGTGAATTAATCAAACACAAAAATAATCGGTAGTTAGTTTGAGCCCTTTATTTGATAATATTTTGAATTTACAAGAGGAAAATAGTGACTAGTTTTGAACAAGGCTAAATCACATCTCTTACATTAAGTCCTGTTTTTTTAGGGCTGCTCCCTTTAAAGATGATGATCACTCAAATATGAAGTTAATAAAGTATTTATTATAGAAGAAGCAACAGCACAGCAGACTGTTATCTTTACAAATTGATTGCCAAAATAAATCTTCAGTGACCATCTTTACCAATATTGTAAATGTGGATGAACAGCCATATTTGGATTTGAACTTCTTCTCAGGTGTTTTCATCCAGCAGAGGCTGCAGTTAAAGCTGCTTCTTTTAAGCAGAACTTAATGTTCGGATGTTCATAAATATCCTGCTTCACAATAGCCTTCAAGATGAATGCATTGGAAACACTCATCAGCGGCATCTTGGCCATTATAGCTAATAAAGGATTGCATATTTTCAATTATCCCTCTGATGACACATGCACAAGCAGTTCACTCAAAGATTGTTAGTGTTGACGTTCGGTCTGACATAACTTTTCCTCCAGCAGGACCAGCCATGTTTCTTAAAATAAAAATCCCACTAGTTGTAATTCTGATTGAGCTTGTGTGTCTCCAGTGTGTGTGTGTGTGAGTGTGGCAGTAGGGGAAGGGGGTTATGTGGTGGGGGGGTAAAGGGGATAAAGGAGTCTTTTTATCCTGGCTAGTCTGCATGTTTTCTGTGCAGTCAAGCTCAATAAATCAGATTAGAGTTTGTGAAGGATAGTGTTTAGTGTGTTTAGTGTGTTCGTGTGGGGACACGACTTAGAGCTGGGAAAGGTTGGACATACGACGAACCAGGAGGCTCATGTAGCTGCTCGTAAACCTTACACAATTATTATGAACTCTCAAAGAATAGTTTTGGTCTTCTTTGCTGCAGAGTAAAAGTTACATGTCTAGGTAACCCTCAATAAATTAAAACAAACAAAAAACAAACTAATAGTAAGCACAATCTTTACTCAAGAGTTTTATCAATGCATGGAATCACAATCTTCAAAAAGCACACAGTCGTGAGTTTTACACACACACACACACACACACACACACACACACACACACATTAGTAGCTCATATAATGTCTTAATAACATCAACTTTGTCCTGGCCATGTACTGTATATATATAGTCACAGTGCAGCCTCTGTTCTCGTCTGTATGGCTATGTGGGTTTTTTCTGGCGCTCTGTTTAAAAGGCAGATTTTACTCCTCTCTCTGCATTAGTCTTTTGCTTTCATGCCTTGTGCTCATTGGCTGCCAGCGGCCTCCGGTGCAGCCAGCCAGAAAGCGGCTCTGTAGACATTAGTGATAGGCAGATTATACAGCGCTGCGCCACTATATACACATATACACATTTCCTCATATATATGTACAGTCATATAGGGTACATGAACTTTCAGGAACCTTTAACATGCACATGTTGTGGAATTTTAATGTGCTTTGACACCCTGACAATTACAAACACTTGTTCCTCTGCGTCTCTGCTGGCTGCATATCAGCTGTTGTTCTCTGCTGCACACCCAGGCCTCTAAAATGTTCAAACCTAGAAGTGGTAGACAGCTGCTTCCAACATGACAAGCACTGACTATTTGTTTCCAATCAAAATTTCAACCTGTCATAGCGAGGAACACAAGGCCTCACAGTACCCCCCCCCCCCCCCCCCCCCCCCCCCCCCCCGGTGCAAACAGTAAATCTGCAAGAGAATATAAACTAATGATTATCATGCTGATAATTATGGCATTATGGATTAGAGCGTGCCCAAAGAGTCATGATGCTACAGAAGATAGTACTTGAATATGCTTCTCAAACTGCTGAGGAATTCGTTAATTGTTCCAGTGAGATGTGATAAATCCAGGTAGCATGTTAGTGCTGTTGCTGCAGATTCTGGGACCCCTTTAAATGGGTCCTTTTGGGGGCCCTAATCAGCTGTGGGCTTTAAATCATGTAGCCACACACACATGCGCACGAGCATCATGTGCACAATGCTGAGCACTGTTATATTGAATGGCTGGAGTGTGAGGTCAGCTCCATTCTCGTGTGTGGGTCAGTGTCTTTAATTAATGCTGAGCAGCTATAAGAACAGTGATGCACAGCCTCCAGTGACAGTCAGAGAGGGTTATACTAATGCTATCGGCTGCTGTACACGGCTGCAAGTACAACATCTGCTCTCCTTTGTTCTCTCAAGCTCTTTTTCAGATAGAAGCCCACTGAATCAGAGCTGTGTGTGTAATGCTCACTACTGCCTCCTGTTACTATAGCAACAGACTCATCAGACACTGAGTTTTTCCATTCCTTCTCTGTGTATGTTTTCTCTTTACTGCTTGCTCTGTACTCAGTGTATTAAGTGTCCTCAGTGTAGTGTTGGGCAATAAAACAATCTGGATACGGGATTGTGACTAACTTTGTTGATATTGATGATAAACTTCAGACACTTAATGATTGAATCATTGAATCTAAAAGCCGATTAACTCACAGGCTTAAAAAATGTGTTGGTTAGTGTGCAGTTTTAGGTCACAGTGGACATAAAACATTTCATAGGAACCACTGCTCTACTGATTCTAGTCACATCCCAATCACTTTTTAAACCCTGGAGCTTTTCACAATACTTTTTAACCTGATGAAGGATTTAGTCAGAAAACATTTGGAAAAAATGACACGAACAAATGGCTAAAAGTACGGCCACAGAATGTAGGAGAAACTCTCTCTTTGAATATAAACTGCTTTTTTCAGAGTCCAAGTGGTTTTAATCAATGTGTCTGTTTGTTTTGGAGAGCAGGAGACCTATGCAGATCATTTGGCACCAGTAAAAACTCTGCAAGCAATGAACAGGGAATGAATCCTAACCAAACTGAGCTAATGTCACCTGTTGCTGTTTCAGTACCAGCCCCTCTGTGTATGTTTTGGAGATACTTTGATAAGATAAGATAATTTGAATGAAACTGCTTCAATTGATGTCTTTTTACTGGATCAAATCGTACTAACATTCATAAGGGGGAAACTGTTTGGTGGACTTTTCAATCCTGTGTGGGAACTACATAAAACCTCGGGTGTCAAGTTTACCAGACTTCTTTACGATTATGGTATAAATCAAATGACATTGATACCTGTTAACATAGCATGGCCACCAAAATAGAAGTCTTATACAGCCAATATTAGGTATTTGTATTGTTTACATTTGGCTTCAAATGCAAAAAATCTTAATTGCACAAATATGTTGGCAACGTTTCTATAGCGAAAGTAGCCGATTAGAGTGCTCTCTGTTTCGCTAACGTCAGCTTTTAATTAAAAAAATATCACTAAATAAATGTTTTCTTTTTAAAGCTTCATTATTTTTCAAAGCTATTGAACATTAAAATACTGGTAACGAGAATCATAACATCTATAAGAACAGTCAGCACAAACAAAGGTACACATGCATAGTGTGTTTAAAACACTGACTGTGTGTGTGTGAAGCTGTTATTTTTGCTTATCACAGAGCGATGACTCATAACTCAGGCCTGGGTTTGTACATTAGAGCTTTTGAAGATCCAAACTTGCTACTACTCCTTTACAAACAAACACATACACATGTCCTCATAGACACAAAGTGAGTGACTGACACAACAGGTTTACCAGAAATATCTCTCTTACTCTCTCTGTTGTCACGCCTCGTTGTGTGCCATACAAAAGACACATGCACAGAAAGAAAAACCTAGACAGTTTTAGACAGCCTGCCCCTGAAATCTTCATAGTTGTTTGTAGGACAGGGAGAGGGGTATGATGTAAAAAGGACGAGCCAACGGAGTCTGACACTTTGATGACAGGTTTCTTTTTTTTTTTTTTTTGCCTTTATATCAATGCTACATAGAATTGGATATACCTTATTGACTCGTATAAAAAAATGTGCTCACACATTGGCTCACCCCGATTTCTTGGAGAATTTTTAACTTGGGGCTGGCATGAAAACTTCAAGATAATGTTAAGGTGAAAGTTTTTTTTCATAGGTGAATGGGGCTAAAGGAGTGGAGTGACATGAGACAGCTGAAGTTATTATTGAAAAAGAATGAGAAACATTTAATTCTTCATAATAAATTATAATAGATCAGATAATGTTTTAACTATTGTCTTCTGTGCAGCAAATGAAGGTGCTCATTGATAAAACTTTCTAACAATTCACACCTTTGTGTTTTGATTAGGTGGACAGAGTGTGGCACGCTCAATTAAAAGTTGATTGTTGGACAGTGTATGTTGCTCCACAGTAGGCTGTCAGGGGCTGGTTCGAAGCAGTGATAATGACCACTTCTGTGTTTGTTGTCTGTTGTTATTTTTCTGCACTGGCCCACTCAGCACAGCTCTATAATTTCCTATCCATAACCGGTCTTTTGTTGGCCCAAGGGCCTTTGGGCAACAGTTGTCATTTGATAGAGTTTTATTTGGCCTGGGCTGACAGACAGACTGGCCATCATGTGATGAATGCATATCTGTTTTTATGTTATAAAATGAAAATAAAATAACAGTAGCAGCCTTATTTTTAACTTTTATCACATCATTTGAGAATCAAAGGGGCACTGATTTTATGCACGCATCATAATGAAGGTGGAATATATTCAAGGGGTCATGAAAATCTGTAAAGAAATCCCTTATTTTGGAAAAACCTTAAACCCTTGACAATAATGTTGGGGAATGGTGGTGAACCATAAAATATAGATGAAGGTAGTAATAAACTGACTGCAGTTATAGTAAACAAAGGAGGACAGGCGGAGGTAGCTGCCCTCAGTATGTGCTGGCTGTTGGGACTGATCACTCAGTCGACTGCAGCAGTGCATTATGGGAGACAGAGGGGGAGGGTGGGAGGCTGTATGAGGAGAGATGCACTCGTTGATCCCACTTCCTCTTCGCCTATGGAGGCAAGAGTGGGGGAGGGGTGAGTGGTATGGAAGGACGACTGAGGGAACATGATGAAATGAGATGAGGAAAGAGAGGATGATGAATTCACACACGCACGCATACATTCATGCACTCAAAGAGAGACATGCACATCAGTCATTTCATATTTATGGGGCAAATAGAAAGGCTCTGAGTCTCACCTTTAAATGTTCCAATACTTTGAGGTTAACACTGATCCAACTGAATTGATTATCAACTTCAAACAGCTGCTGTTCATGAGCTCATATGCATTCAGAATTATACATCACATGAAACCGTGAGTCCTAAGTTTGACTCTGAAACTGTAGGCTTTTATGTAAAGCGTGTCTGTTATATGTGCAGTGGAAGTGAAGTATCTTCATAGTAGGACTGGGAGGATATGCTTTTGTCCTGATTCGATTTTATCATGATTCTTGGGTGCTGATTTGATTTGTATTGTTACTCTGAAGTATTGCAATGCTGTAAACGGATATGACGTCACGATTACCGACACCAGGAAAAAAAATCCTGATACTTAAGTGAATCATTGTTCTCTATCCCTTTTATCAAGACACCTAATGGCTGACTGAAGTACCTTTATTAATACACCCTGAAACATGTACTTGCATACTTAAACAAACCTGCAACCTCTCACTGAAAAACCCAGACAGTAAAACATATAATAAGCAAAGTAAGGTTGTGAATGTACCAACTTATCGTGCTGTAAATATGTTGTTATTAATCTCATAATGATAAAAACCATCATAACTCACAAATTGATCTAGTTTTTGTTAACCTTGATTGAAGGGAGTTGACATAGATAAAGGACACACGTGCATATAGATTAACACAGTCATTCTTCCTATATTGTTTTTAAAAGAGGGTGTGTAATGTGGGTCCCGGTGTTAAAGGGTGCAGCTACCTGCGCTGCGTTAAATGTAGATGTAGAAATGTTGCATTCCTTCACCCTCATCTGAAACCCAAAAACCAGACTGCTTCGCCTGTTGCTTTGGTTTGTGATGTTGTTATTAAACATGTCTCTCTGTTTACTCTGCAGGTTTATGTGGAGTTTGACGACCAGGAGTGGGAGAAGAGAGAGTGGGTGAAGGTCTATGAGGATTTCCAGCTGTTTCTACTGGAGCACCAGCTGGTCTGGGCCAAGAGGAAGGAGGGAGGAGGAGGAGGGGCGGGAGGAGGAGCAGGAGGCTTGTCGCAGGGACCCAAGGCCAAACACATACAGTGGCCTGCACTGGTAGGATCTTTGTTTTCTATTTATAGGCCAGACACAGTAATAGAACGAGTCAGCCATGTGATCACACTGCCTACACACTGACCACAGCACTGAGTTCTCTTCATCTCTGTCCAAAACCTCAGGATCCCTCTTCATTCCTGCTGTGTTGTAACATGTATTTCTCTTTGTGAGTGATCACCCTGCGTTGCGTCACATCTCTGTCATGGTCTCCATCAGCTCAGCTTTGTTGAGTCTGTTGGACAGAGATTTTGGACTCCTTTGCTGTATTTGCTGAGCATCTTTTTTAAGTTGTGGGAAAGTTTCTTCTCTACTTTGTCACAATTTATCAAATCTTCTCCTTCACATCACATCAGTAAATGTTGTTGTATTGTGATTAGTTTTTCTTCAGTTAAGATTCAGATCTTTACCTGGCGTAACCGTAAAGTTCTTTAGCAGCTCAGCTGTGGTTACTTGCCACAAATAAGATCCTGCTGTAACACAAGTCCTTGCACATGGTGTTGTTTCTTTGTTAATCACGAACCTCACAGTGCTGCTACAGTCTGTGTACAGTCTCATTTGCAGCGTAGAGAAGCAGTGGTTGCAAGGAGAATTTACATATTGATTACAGTTGAACATCTCCTTTAACTTTTCTGTTGTTTGATGAAAGTGAAGCCAGGATTGTGCAGACTGGCTGTTAGTTCACTACTAGTACAGAGAAAATGATCTTATGTAAAAAAAGAAAGTTAACTAGTTAAAACTACAAATCATCAGTCAAATATTTAGTGAGTGAGGGACAGTGCTGCGGTGGCCATTCAAATTTGTAGGTTGGCGAATTGTATAAACAGTGGAGTTGACAGAGGAGGTGACAATCTAAATTGAACAAATAAATTCATAATCATTGTCAATTTTTTGGTACCAAAACATTGACAATGTATTTGTGTAATTCAGGCAGTGTGCAGGACTTTAACTGCAAATTTCGGTCATAACACCAAAGACTGTATACAACATGGAAGTCGTCTCAGTGACGTCACCCATTGGTTACTGAAGGGGAGGTTTAAAGCCCAATGATTGTGATTGCCACATTGATGATGCTTTTTCAACATAACCTTTCACCTAGTAACAGGCCAAGATGAAGAGCTGAGGCCAGTCTCTATAGCCTCACGGAAGTTATCCTTAAAATCAAAACGGATGAGTTGTATAAAAATTCCCCCTCCATGCAGTGTATGCAGATAAGGACTCAAGGAACTGCAGGTTTTGTACTTCTGTATTGGCTTAACTTTAAACACCTGAGGTTGTTGCGTGTTCTGAACACAAGACATTCCTCGATATTGGATGCCTATAGGACGTGTATTTTTGTTGTCGTAGTACCAAAACAGGTATGGATGATATCCTATCATTTTTTCTGCTATCGCATCAAAGGTTAAAATTCTGGTATTGTCACAACCTTACTACAGATAATGTTATGGAAGAAGCTCCACATTGTCAAACTTGTGGTGGTAACAATTGGTAACTGGTGTTGCTTCAAATGTATTAATTTATGGGACATTTCCTTTAAGCAGCCTTCCTAATTTGATGTCCTTGAAATGTCCCATAAATTAATACATGTGATCAGTAATGAACAAGAATAAAATGTCCTTGTTTCTGAGTTTTCAAAAAGAAACGTATATGATTTTAGGTTAATGTTAAAAAGGGCTAATCTGAAAACTAGTGTAGGGCCTGAATATTGTGAAGTGACAGTTAGAGTAAAGCAGTCAACATATCTAAAAATAGTTTTGTCACGCTTTTGTGTTTTTGTGTGTCAATCGTCTGTTATCAGTGAATTCTGATGCTGATTTTCCTCTGTGCCTCTATTGTCACACATACATACTCGCATGCTTTGGTGTGGAGGAAGTGCGGTTGCTGTGGTGTTTTTGTTGTTGTCTGCATGACGCACATGTGAGACGACAGGGTTTGTGTGCTGGCATGCTGGTGCTGGGACAGTGTGGATGTGTGTTTCTCATATATTTAGTCTGTCGGCGCCGATTGTTTCTTTATCTGTCGCTGACTGGAAGGATTGGATTTGTTTGACATTGACTGCATTTGGTTTTCAGACTTTGTGCATGCTTGTCTGCGAGTGTGTGCATGGAAATGCGATGCACTGTTTTGATTATGTAACAGCAGAGTGCACAGCGCCATCTGGCACATGTTTCGGAGATAAGAGTTCAAAGACTTTCTCACACACACACACACACACACACACACACACACACACACACACACACACACACACACACAGTTTTTCCTGCTTGTTTTTCTCTCTGTCTGACTCCTCCTGTTTTTTGCTTTCACTCATTCGTCATTACACTGCCCTTCTGCTGCTATTGTCATGGCAACAGCGTCAGACTCTAGTACAGACACACATGCAGCTGGTACATGGAGCTGTAAGCCTCAAGAAGAGTGAATCACTAATAAATAATGAAACATTAAAATATGTGTCCGGTGGTAATGAATAAAAACAAAATGATCACATGGATAGAGCTCAAGTTTGACATTCAGCAGAATTCTAGATTTATTTTTCCATTGTTGTTTGCATGTATTTTTCATTGAAAGCAGTCTATTTAAAGGGATACTTCACCCATTTGCATTAAGCTTTTTTATCATTAGAAACCTGGTAGTAATTTTGAATGGTTGTGCGTCCCGTCCTCATTTTCCCCTGAGATGGGAAATCTTTGTATTTCTAAGTCTGAAAAGGAGCTTCCAGTGATGCAAAATGACGATTTTTGCGTCACTGGAAGCTGTTGCGGTTAGCAGGGTGAAACTACAACGCTAGTTCCTCATATTTTCGACCACTGAAGCTACAGACCAATCACAGATCAGTGGGTGGGAACTCACTCCCAGAATCGAAACTTAACGTCCGCCATATTGCTTGGAAGCTATGCTAACAGGCTCTATGGAGAAAGCTGATAATGGCGAAAAAATATAAATATAGCGGCGAGACGGCTGCTCGACGGGAGCCCGGCCACAAGCCCGGCCCCCGGGAGCTCGGCCGCCGCAAGCCCGGCGACACAAGACCGGCCTGTCTGCAGCATCTCGCGGATATATTGCTATATTGCCGCCGCTGCCAGCTCAGCAGCAGAGACATGATGCCTGCCTGTCGGCGGCGGTGAGGACGAGAAGCCGGGGACGGACCGTAGTGTCGGACGGACGGTAGTGTCGGTGTTCTCACTGTTTGCCTATGGACACAGACATAGAGTCTGTTTTCTGCCAGGAATTTCAAAGATCAATTCTGGAAGAAGTCTCTGAATCAGTTGAGGAAATGGCCTCATCTGTAAATATGTCTGTAAATGTTTTTATTACTATATTTCTACTGCTATACTGTATATTTTGGATAAACTGTATCGATCGAATTTCCCTCTGGGATTAATAAAGTATTTCTGATTCTGAACTAGAGGACCTTAGTGGGAGTGGCCTGCGGTGCTGTGCATTCTGGGATTGGTGTCTTTCATCAACATGAGCCACAAAGACACTTTCTGCCTTTTCACAGCCAAGAAGGCACCAACTTCAAAATGTATTTCACAATTCTACTACATATATGACCCAGTGTCAATACAGATTCATGTTTCAACGGGTGAAGTATCCCTTTAATCAGAAGTTCTCTCAAAGAAAAAACTAGTGTGTGAATTAGGCTACTGCAGCTTCATGCTTTTTTTTTTAGAGAAGTTTGTCAGTTAATTAAAGGAGCAATTTAATCATCAAAAACTTAACAAATATAAATGAAGTGACAGACGCAATTGGCCAAGAAGTTACCAGTTCAACAGGTCACTCGTGGAACTGAAAAACTGGTTCCACTGGTTTCCATTCAGTTTTTCAGGTTTCCAAATCCACTATGAACTTCCAAAGTATGTCACCAGCTATTTTGACACCAGATGCGTGTTCGTTCTGTCTCCGCTCTCCGTAGCAGACATTGTTTTTGCCGGTTGCCGGAGCACAGCGCATCAATTTAGCACAGAACAGATCGAGCGGGACGGGGAGTCAGCCCCCGAAACAACTTTAAAGCATCCGGTGTATTTTCTGAATAAAACACTCCGTTTGGGCAGTTCAGAGAATGACCGTATGTGTGTTTGTTTTTGTGTTTTAAAAGGTTTTATACGGTTTTACGCCACATACGTTGTAGGCCTATAATCTCGCGTTGTCTTGAGTGAATCAGTAAAATTACCGCAGGAATACCTTTGTCTCGGCACTCCAGCTGTCCGGTTTTGCTCACCGTGCTGCGCACTGGGAACGCAGCCTGTGGGTGTCGACGGACGAGTGAGCACGGTGCCGTAACGGACCGGAGCAGACATGCAATGCACAGGTATCTGGTGGAAGTTCTGGGTTATTCACTTCTATGCAGTGGCAATGACACATGGAGCAGCTGTGGATAATTGGGGACATATCGGCTTACTATTCAAAACGTTTTTCCATTGTTGTCACTGCTGCTGCGTTGAGCTGGTCACATTTACAATGCTCCTTCCACTCTTATGTATACTGCATCTTTTGACAGCGTTCATTTTTAAAGGCTGTGCACAGTATAGAATATCTCCGGCCTAAGACGTGGAAAAGGGAGAGGGGCTGTCAGAGATTAGACTGCAGTGCATCAATTCACGCGCTGTATGTTGGCTGGATTGTGTTGCTCACTCCAAGCTGGTTTGGCGATGTCACATTTACAAACACAACACTTGCTAGCTCACTCAGAATTTGTAAGAAGTTTACTGGATTAAAAACACTCCCAACCTTTAACTTTATTACAAATAGAGCCCCTCTCTGTGCTGTAGAAGTAAACAAATCAGCAATTGCTACATTCATTATCAGTCAGAAAGAGGCTGAATCTGGAGTCGGGTCATCAAGATTGTTAACTCAATATGTCTTTCTACTGTTTTATATCTCTGTATTGTTCTCTAAAATGTGGACTGTTAAGTTTCTCTGTTTCAACCTTCACCTAGAAACAGAAACCCTGATTAGCCCTTTAACAGGCAGAGCCAGCAGACTGCTTATTACCTAACTAAACCTCTATTAGCACCACAATTTAGCACACACATGCAGTGTGTCTCTTTTCATTTTATTATTTCATTCTCATTCTTTTATTCTTTTTTCATTTCTCCTCTGTATTGTTTCTTTTTTATCCACACCGACCTGTCGACTCCTAGACTCTAGATTATTGCACAATGGTTATGTGTTTGAATTTATGGTTGTTTACTCTCCACCAAGTGTGGGACCGTGTGGGATCCTGTATACTGCTGGTTACAGAGTTCTTTTGGAAAACCTGAAAAACATTTGAATGAAAGAAACTTCCAGTATATATTTACTGTTATCAAAAAATAAAATTAATTTCATTTCATAATGTTTCATAATAACAAGATGCTTTTTGATTTTTTCTTTTCGTTATTTACTAATCAATAAATCATTTCAGCTTCACAAGCAGATTAAAAGGTCAGTGAGTCCTTGTGTAAAGCTGATTTAGATTTTTGAACCATGCTGTGGTGCTTCCCCTGAGCCAGGTTTGTAATCAGTCACTGCAGTGAGTGCAGGGATTCCACACCGAGGCGTGTGTCGTTATGTCAGCTCTCCTCCTTTAATAGCACATTAGCTGTGAAGAACAAAGACCCAGCTAAGCAGCCTGATCACAGCAGAATGGAAACACACAGAGAAGGGACTGAGGGAAGTGAGGGGCTTTCTCTGCTGGCCTCTGGTCCACTATGGTAGGATTGATCGGTGCTTCAGTGGTGCTAATTACAGCAGTAGTTGTGGGAGCAGTAGTAAGAACATTAATAGAACATGTGCCACGGGTAGTACTGACAGCTGCAGGAGGATGCAGTAACTCGATAATCAGTATTAAAACAGGAAGAGTTCCAAGTGAAGCATCAGCTGCTATGTCAAGAATGTATCATAAAGGTGTGTTGAATTCTCCCTTCTGATTGGTCAATGTTTTATCTGCATAGCCGGCCACTGCTGTTAATAACAAACTATTGCTACAGATTAATTTCTAATGACTAGTTCTGGAGGACTACATCCCAGCGTTTGTGTCTGCAGAAAGAAGTCCGGCATATTTAATGTCATTAAATATACAGTTGCAAGAGAAAACAGTGCAGCAGAATCCAAAGCAAAAGACACCAGTGTTTTTTGATACCGAAGAGAATGGATTTTGTTTTAGTCTTGTATAAACTGATGGCAGCCTGTTGTCACTCCCAACTCGTCAAGTATGAAAGCTGTGAGCTAACCAAGAGCCTATTGGTAACCATGTATAGGCTCATTCCTAGATTATGTTCTCCACCTAGTTGCTTTCATGTGCTGTTGATAGATAAATGTGATTTGATTAACTACGGTCAAGCTAACTTTTACTGCTTGTGGTGATAATTAATACCTAGACAATGACCCATTCACACATTAATGATAAAGGCTGCCATGTAAAGTGTCCATCAGTATAAACTAATCCGTTCATATGCTGCCGCCGAAGCAGCAGGAGCAATTTGGGCTTAAGTGTCTTCCTCAAGGAGACATGGGACATATTGCTGCAGGAGCTGGGGATCAAAACCCCCGACCTGCTGGTTGAGAGCAACAACTCTCCCACTAAGCCACATCCGCCCCTATGCTCCTGTGTTTGTGAAATGAAAGGTAGTGTGAGGTGATGTTAGGCTGCAGTGTCATTTCATCCTCTCCTGAGGATAACCATAGCTAGCTCTGTTTACTAATGAAACTGTCCATTTGATCACACAACTCCCACACCGACACACACACTGACACACATGCACATAAACAAGCAAAAGCACACACACATGCACATAGATGTTTTTGACCTTTAGCTTTTAGTCAACACTAATCCATTAGAGTATGCAAGAGCAGCTGAGTGTGTGTGTGTGTGTGTGTGTGTGTGCACGTGTGTGTGTTTATGTGCACAGCTGTCCTGTGTGTGCTGATGCAGGTGTCTTTTAATAGAAAGCGGGATGACAGGCACTCAATGAGAGGGGTTGTATAAATTAGAGTCTGTGGTATGTTTGCATGTTTGCGTGTGTGTGTGTGTGTGTGTGTGTGTGCGTGCGTGCGTGCGTGCGTGCGTGCGTGCGTGCGTGCGTGCGTGCGTGCGTGCGTGCGTGCGTGCGTGCGTGCGTGCGTGCGTGCGTGCGTGTGTGTGTGTGTGTGTGTGTATTGTGTGGTTGTGAGAGACAGATGATCCTTGTTGTGAACGGAGCTGTTGCTTTTACAGCAGCAGTCACTAGAGACAGGACCTGCCTCGGGCGGGGTTTGATCTGTTGTGTTGTAAAGTTCCCAGTGACCCCTCCCCGCTGACAAGAGGCTCATAACTCACCAAGACAGCCAGAGAGTTGTTGCCCCCATCCTCCCCAGCAAACACACACACACACACACACACTCACATTTGATCTTAATTGATCTCTCCGGTGTTTCCCTGTCTTGGCTTTTTCAAAAGATTGTGTGGTTGGTGCAACACATTCCAAAGAAGCAGTGATGTATTTCCAGGTTGTCAACATTTACTATACCGTGTGATTGGAATAATCTCTGTTATTTAAATGATTGTTAGAATCTGAAATTAAAGAAGCTCTAATTAAATCTACAGATCTTCAGTCACATTTTAGCCTAAAGCTGCCAAGAACGAGAGAGAGCAGCTGTGCTCCTTTCAAAGTCACAGTTTGGTGAATGCTGGCTTTTAAGTCTGTTTGGTGTTAAAATTGTGTACCGAGTTTTCTCTTACAGACAGAGGGCAGAGGACGTGACACTGTCTAATTTTCACATTGACAACGTTTTGCTACAGTGTTCAGGATTTGGAGGTTGTATTGAGACGGGCATCTATATTGTTGTAATTTTTCTAGTATCATGTCAAAGTTTGAAATTCTAGTATCATGACAGACCTAGAGTAATATTGTGTGAGCTATGTGGAAGCATGCTGCCTTTAGAAGGAAACACAGTGATTGTTTACAGTAGCTCCTGGGTTGAGAATGTTTTCTGTGATATGATCCTTTGTTATCTCCAAGATAATCCCTGTAGTTATCTACCTGCAAGTACATTTGTTCTGTAAGTACAACCTCATCGGGATAAGGTCCATCAACTAATCATGAATCTTATACTTCATTTGGCCCAAGGACAGAAGCTGCTTGATTGAGAATGTTTGCTAAATTTCTCTGATTTAATTATAAGAGTAACCAATAAGGTTTGGCCACTTTGAGGAGCATATATAGATCAAATATGTCAAAATGATAATTGAAAAACAGTTAAAACCTGGTTGGCCGAACATTCCTGAGAAGTTGTTTTATTTGGTTTTTCTGTGTCTTCATGACACGTGTGCTGCAACATGCATCTCATGAAAGTAAGGGCAGGCTGCTAGAAGTTTGTCTTTGGACTTTTCTAATCACTTCAATCTACAGTAATATAAAGGGCATTATAGGTAATGGCTTTTTTAGCTGCTGGCTGTAATTTAAGTTGTGTTCAAAACTGCTATATTGTCCCTTCAAAGCACTGTGAGACGTGCTTGTCCAAGCAGAAAATAGCTTAAAGGCTAATTGTCTCCAGGAACATCAATGGTGTCATGATAACTCTAAAATCCAACATGATGAGCTAACACAATGCTAGTTCATCTCTCCCCCGAAGTCAGGAGTCTGGCCGTCATCTGCATTTTTCCACTTGTCTTTGCCCGTCTCTTACACAAAACACCACCATCTTCATTGCCAATGCAGGGTTACCTCCCATATTGATTACAGTAACTCTCTCCTCTCTGGTCTTCCTAACAAGCATCTCCATAAACTTGAACTGGTCGGAGCTCATCACTAGAACCCCTTCTGTAGACCACTTTACCCCTGTCCTCCAACAACTTCAGCCTATCACCTCCGTACCTCTCTGATCTCCTTTATACCTACACACCTACCCGTATTCCTCTTCCAAGCTCCTCTCTGTTTCTCCTGTCTCTACGGCGTCTCAAGCTTTCAGCCGTGCAGCCCCCCGTCTCTGGTACTCTCTCTCTACTTTTAAATCCTCACTTATTCATTTTAACCACACCCTTATCTGCTTTTAACTGTGTATCATTTCTGCCTTTTAGGCCCTGATATTGAGCAGTTTTAATTGTTGTATGTGAGGTGACCTTGAGTGTCCTAAAAGGCACCCTTAAATGATGTAAAAGCAGCCCTTGAACGTTAACATAGACACAGATAAAAGAAGTTAAATCTCTGTCACAGATTAAACACACACATCTTCTTTCTGTTAGTGACAGGGATCAAACTAGGTTAACAAATAGAATTTGACTGTTTGTGTGTGCGCACTGGAGTGTGTGTGTGTTTTGTCTCCCTGCTTTCTGCTGAGCACAGAGAAAACTGACCTTTAACTGACATTTGTGTGTGCTTGTGTGTTGACAGAAGCATGTCAAGTCATGCTTTTGGTCATATGTTTACAAGGAGTACACATCACATGATATTACACCCACTCACATTCAACACACAGATAATAATTATATTTAAATAAGAATTATAACAATAACATCTTTTTTTTTTTTTAAATGAAGCTCAAAGTGCTCTGCGATAATGTTCAAAAATAGATTGACAGAATTATGACAATAATGTAGAAAGTCAAGCTGAGTTGATGATTACAGTAGAGATAGTATTAAACAAGTCACAGGCTAGACTGATAGATAAGGATTTGTTTCCTTGTCATATGTTGTAGTGTAATGTATGTACCTATTAAGTTGGAAAAATCATTTGGTGACTATGCGCCGACTTTCTCACCTCAATCCCCCCTGCTCAGGTGCTCTTAATTATATATATTATACATATAATGTATAATACATATAATTATTATATGGCTTGTGATGACACACCTTTTTCTTTACACACACACACACACACACACACACACACACATTCACACACTTTAACAAATTATTCAGGCTGTCCTTACTTTGCTTTCCTCTCATATTGTTTTAGTCGATAAACAAAAAAGCCTTTACTCCTCCAAAATCAGCTCACTCACTGTGTGTGTCTGTGTCTGTGTCTGTGTCTGTGTCTGTGTGTGTGTGTGTGTGTGTATGTGTGTGTATCTGTTTAGAGGAAATTAGTCCTCTGTATGTGCTTCCTGTCTGCCCGGGGACTGATAAGGTGTTTAGTGAGGCTGGATTTGCTGTTGCCTGTTTTTTTACTGTCTTCCTCTTTCAGTGGTGTAAATGCTACGACTGTGTTGAAATGTATCACGTTTTCTTCTTTGCATAAAAGACTCCTTAAAGCTCCTGTGAGGAACTTTTTTGTGTGGTGATTTTGGTAACCCCTGAGACGTATACAGTACCTCTTATCGCTGGTCTGATTTTGCAAAAGGCTGATGCATACGTCTCATGTACGTAAAATGCGAGACTTACTTTGCTGATATAGAAACTTGGTGCATTACTAATTTACGTTAAAAACAGAAAGACAATTCACTTAGCAGACGCTTTTATCCAAACTGATGTACATCAGAGAGTATACATAAGGGTTTGTTTTAATACAATCTCTGATGAATGAGTGCTTATTATAACAGGTGTTCAGGTAGGTGTAGCACAAAGTGGTATTAGAGGGTAAAGTGGGTCTGTTGTACCTGAAGAGTTTTCTGTGTCACAAAGCATGCTCTCTTTTAAACGGGTTAGAACTTACTCTTAACTCAGCTTGGTCCGGACTAGGTTTTGTACGTAGTTCGGGCTTTAAGTAGGCTGTGAAGTGACATTATTTTGAATAATTTTTAGCTTGGACTAGGCAGGCATTAAAGTCCCTCAGCTCACTCTTGGAATTGTAATGTTGTAATGTCACAGAATAAGAACAAGGCCGGGCTGTAACACATACTGGATGCATCACATCTTAGAGTCAATGCGTTCATTTAATAAACTACCCCCCACCTGTCATTTTCTTTTGATCTGTTTGGTTCAAATTTTTATGTTTGGTTCTTATATCCTGAAAAGTCAACTTCAGTTCTTTTCTGTAGTTGTTCCAGTGTATGAAGTTTGGTGCTTTAATAATTGTGAATTTGAATGTTATGTTTATCTGTTCTTTCGCATTTACTTGTTACTTCCGTAACATATGTTTAATGTATTATCTTTATGTGTACATTGTCTACCTATTAAGTTCCCTTTTTCCCTTTTGTTGGATGTGTTGGGAAATCATTTGCTGATTATGCCCCAACTTTCTCACCTGTGTGTTCAATCAGCCCCTGCTCAGGTGCTCTTAATTATATATATATAACATGCACATACTGAAAAATTACTAAGTCTGTGTGTAACGTGTGGCTTGTGATGACACATCTTTCTCTCTACTCACACACACACACACACACACACACACACACACACACACACGCACTGTTACACACAGCTGCGGCTTTAATACAGGATATGATAATACGCTTACGGTAAGAAGTTACACTAGTTCTGATATCGATCTGTACCATTTCCAGTCAAAAGAAATTCAAATATCAAACGAGAAGACAGTAAACCGTGTTTAGGGCTGCACCTTTTTTTTATCTTGACCAATCAGTTAACATTTTATATCAGCCTTGGTCCTTCCATGCTTTTTTACATCTTTTCCATTCTGAAAAACCAAAAATGTTCTCCTAATTGTAGAGAAATAAAAATCTCACATGCAGTGGATTTAAAATGTCATTATGCCTTCTGTTATCGGGATCTCTAAGGACAAATGCAGGAATGATGATGTTTTGAAAAGGTTCCAATTAACTGTGAAAATAACAAAACTACTTCAACTACCAATAAGTGTAAAGGTGAAAAGCTGACAACTGTATTGGAGTTTGTGAAAGATGCACAGCATTGTTAAAATCCGGACCGATATTGATACCAATGTTTGAAATAACCA
>NC_083632.1:13486965-13577973 GCF_963584025.1 Labrus mixtus
CACGACATTAAGACATGAGACATTAAGACATGAGACATTAAGACATGACATTAAGACATTAAGACTGAACTGTAAGAAGTGCCGACAAATTGTTTCCATGACGACGCTCAGACGAGATGGAAAAGCTCCTTCTATATGATCAAAAATACAATTCTTGAACTTCATCTTAAAAGATTTAATCTGACAGTTGTTGCTGCTTCCTGTTTGCACGTTAAACCAGCCGAAAATGTAAACACATTTATTTGAATAATTTACATTTTTATTTATTTGTTTTTTGCTCTTTCAATATGAAATGCAATGCTGGGTTCACTACAGCTCTGTGTAGCCTTACACATAATACCAACAACATATATAACAGTAATAAATATAATAAGAAAAAAATAAGAATCAGAATAGGTATCAGTACATATGTATCGGAATCGAAACTGAAATGAAAAAATGGTACCGGTGACCCATTCAGAATCACAGGTCGGTCAACGATAACTACTGATGTTTCTCAAGTCCTTTTGGCGTCATATAAAGATACAAAAGTTCAGTTTATGTCTCTTCCAAACAGACGGAGAGCAGAGGAGCTGTCTTAATTGTGAACAGTAAACAGTGTGCAGGAGTTTGCTCTGAATTTCTGGTAATTAAAAACAAGAGATCGGGTTCCTAAAGGACTTCTAATTTTGTTGCCGTGGTATCAGAACAGGCATTGATATCGTTCAAGTTTTATCGGCTTCATTTATTTCCCCTGGTGTGGAATAAAGAAGTGATCACTTCAACTACTGTTGAGCAAAATGCAACCAGTTCTTCCAATTAGCAGATTTATCCTGTTGTGATTTCTGATCTGTTCTGAGGGATCAGTTTAGTGTTGGGACTAGTTCATAAATTCTCCCGTGGTGAATCCCTGCACTGACTGCTTCTCTACAAACACACAGTGCTGTCGTCCTCCTCGCCTGTCTGATCTGATGACTGTGGACAGGTGTGTCTCCTCTGGGATGCGACTTCCGCCATCCATCTTTAACCTCTCCTGTCAGAGCGGGAGCAGGATACAGTTATTGACCGCCCTCGATCTTTATACGGCCCGGGAGTGAGAGGTGGTGTCATCTTCAGCGGGGACTCTATAACCATGCATTGTCGGGGATTCAAACAGGACGGTTATTACCAGCCCGTCATCATCTGCAGATTTAGCACGTGGGGTTTGATTCATTCAAGTGTGTGTGTGTGTGTGTGTGTGTGTTTTGCATCTTTTGGCTGTTATGTAACGTGGCACCGAGGGGGGCCTTTGAGAAGCAGAGGGGATGAGAGATGAGGCTGATGCCCTCACGATGCACACACACTCATGTAGCTTTATATAAAATCTTATGTATGCATATGTGGGTGTGTGTGTGTGTACTGTTGCTCTTATATCATCTGTTCGAGGATGCACAGAGGACCATACCTTTTTCCATAACTACCCATTCTTTGTATGTTTGCCTGCTGGTAGATTGTGTTTGTAATCCAGCGTCTCGTTTCCACTGTGTGTGACTGTGTGTGTGTGTGTGTGTGTGTGTGTGTGTGTGTGTGTGTGTGTGTGTGTAAATACACAGAGTCTCTGTCAGGTTGTATTACGTGATGTGTGCATACAGGGTGGATTTGTGTCTTTATGAATTCTGTCACTCTTTCTCTCGGTTCAGCTCATTCTGCTGCTCTCCAAATGTCAGACGAGCAAGATAAATTCAAAACACAAGAGGGGAGAGTCGGCAATTCAATCCTCGATCCCAATCCCACAAATGAAATGATTGGCGCAGGAGACGGACAACGAGAGAGTGAGTGATTGGTCCGAACAAGAAGTCCTCGTTTCCCTGAAAGAGCCGAACAATCAGAGCAAAGATCACTCCAGGACTCTCTTCACTTAAATGAATAGGTCGTGTGAATGATAAAAACAAATTACCCACATGACCAGCATTAACAACAACAACACCCTCAGGCTTTCTTTGTGAGTAGGATTTATATACGCTTATTTTCCTACATTACACATCTGCTCACAGCTGCACAGCGGGGGCCGGTCCTGCAGAAGCTTCTCTCTGAGGCGGTCTGAGGCATGTGGAGCTACTAAGCAGGATTTAGAGTCAGCTGGGATGCAACGATACATGAGCTTATGATATGATACATATCAGGAGTCCTTGACAAAATTGTGTCAATATTTTTAACGATTTTCAAATTCTTATCTTTTACTCCCTTACCATAAAAATGCAAAATATGCATTTCACTTATCTTCCTTCATACATTTAAAGGAAGAATGTGCAACATTTTACACATAAATATTTCATAAATCAAGTCTATCCTGTGTAAATGTGTCTCTGAGTCAAGACTGTCTACAATGAGTGAGAAGCTCGAGTCCCGCTGGCTGTGTTGTTGTCAGAGCCGTGTTTACATGGACGGGACGGCCGGCTCCTCCCCTTGTGTATAAAAGCTGTTATAGTATATTGCATTTGTGGGACTGATACCGATATTAGGCAGAGGGACAAAAAAAAACATTCCAATATCGGTCCCATATCTTAGATCTATCTCGGATCTTTAGAGATAGAGATAGATATACACACATTTATTGCGTTGATCCTGCAAATGCTTTTTTTTATTATTATTATTATTTTTTTTTTACAGTTTAACAAAAGCCTTTATTGGCCAGAATAACAGCAGTGCACTGAAACAGTAAATAAATTAACAATTATAAATAAAAAAAATTAAAAAAAATGATATAAAATGTAATAATAAACTTACATTGAATAAATGTAGTTTATATCGGCACATATAAGACATCAAATTAGCCGATACAGAAAGTAGTTTATCGTTCAGCCTCTAATAGTTAATGATTATTCAATGCATTTTTTATTTTATTTAAAGTGCATTGTTAGTTGTGCCGTTGGTGTTAAAAAAATATTTAAACATCTTTTTGATTCCAGCATGCTTCAAACTAAAAAAGAAGATTAGTCTTGAACTGAATGAACTGAGAAAAAACAAACAAACAAACAAACAAACTGTTCAATAAAACACACTGTGACATGTTGGCATTTCACCCTCTGAGTGTGTGTGTGTGTGTGTGTGTGTGTGTGCGTGTGCGTGTGCGTGTGTGTGGCTCTCACCTCTTTGTTTACACTCATTCATGTGTGAAATGTCACCTGCAGAGATGTCGCATTATGAGGAATCTAACACAACAATGTGTCCGACTATCTCACACACACACACACACAAACAGATATATGATGAGTCTTTGCATGCTGAGGGTTTGCACAGCACGACTCTCCAACACACCCACAGACACAAACAGAGAAATGTCAGTGGGCAGGAGTCCTCCCAGGTTGTTTTCTTTCTCTTGGTGAGGAGAATATCTGTTACATAATAACGCTCTAAGAGTGGGTCATCTCAAAAGTTTGAAAAGTCAGACTGCAATTCAAAGAAAACTGCTATTTTAATTTGGTAATTTAATTATTTCAGCACATGTTCCCTAATATTTACAGTCTATGGTTGTTCCCCATACCAGAATTTTTAATGTAGATATGATATTAATAAAACTCAACGACAATTCCTCTTTTATAGAAGTCTAAGGCACCCCGTCTTGGTTCAATTACTTACTCCTGCACACTGTAATTTTGCACAAATACAAAAGAAATGTTTGGGTGCTGAAACATTGCTCTTGTATTTGAGCCATTTAGACGGTGTCACCTCCTACTAGATTTAACAAGTCACTTTTTTTTCCCCAAGAGTGGTTTTGGTGAGATGATGATCACTGCTTTATTCCACACAAAGGTTTTTCACGCCGCCAGAGATTTAACTCTGAAACAGAGATCATTATACTCAAACGATACTGATGCCTGTTTTGCACCCAAAATATAGAAGAAGTCATAGGCTCCCAACTCTGGTTCATTACTTATTTTAAATAACTAAAGATTGCAGGAAAACTCCTTCACACTGTTTGAAATCCACAAATATGTCAGCTATGTGTTGGTATTTGTTCAATTTAGACAGTGTCCCCTCCTCTCTGCTTTATATGTTTGTAAAAGATGCCAAAAGCCTTTGTGGAATTTCATCTTATTTTCTTAAAATGTTGATATATTTTATTAATCCCAGAGGGGAAATACACTGGGTTTACACTCTGTTATTTTAGGGACATGCTTCTCACACACATGCACAAACAAGACCTGTGGAGAGGTTTCAGAGTGGGGCTGCTACACACTGCAAGAGCGCACCAGTTGGGCGTTCGGTTTCTTTGCTCAAGGGCACCTCTGCAGTACTTTGGAAGTGTCCTGGCACCTCTCCAGCTACCAGGCCAACTTCCATATTATTGTCCGCACTGGGAACCCAAGTCCCTATGGACTGAGCTACTGCTTACAGGTTTACAGACCGATGCAGAGCTGGCTAAACACTGAAGCTTCAGTGTCCACCACATGGCAACCTTCATGAGCATGGACTCTAGAGAGGAGGGGACGGGGGAGACAGCTCTCTACAATGTTTAGAATTTGGACTGCAGTACCCATTTTAAACACTAGGATTCACACGTAGTAGTGAAAAGTATTGACAATTTTTACAACCTTACATGTGTCTATATTTGCACAAGACATCGGCAACAACAGTTTGAAGGAGTTTATTTACAGTTTTTGTAAATTGAAAACAATAAATGACCTCATGCTCGGAGTTCTATTTTAGTTGCCATGGTATATCGATACTCTTTAAGTTTATGGTATCAAAGTTGTAAATTTTGGTATCGTGCCAACCCCCCGCTGTTACATATAAAGAAAGAATCCATCTAAACTGGCTCCCCTTTGTGGAAAGTGTTTCTTCCTCGTCCTCCTTGGAGCTATTCTTAGAGGCGAAGGTTTCCCTAAATCACGCCTCTAAACTTCCGGTCTCAAAGAAACAGACGTCCTGTTGTTTTCATAACTTGCTGAGAAGGCTGATCAGTGTTTTCTATGTGTGGTGAAAAATGTGTGAACCAATGATTTACCAGTGGACAGAAAGCTGATCCATGTAGGACCTTTGTACAGCACATCATAAATGTTGAAAATCAATCAATGGAGAAATTAGACAACATAAAACATACTTTTTGTGGCTTACTTTACAGGAAAATCATTTTGAAAATGTGGCATGTAGGAGCCATAAATGCAGGTTAATTGTATCTATTGTTTACGCTTTACCTGATACTGGTGGTGGGTGTTTTCACCTGAAGTTTTTGTGGTGATGGCAGTCTTAACACTCACCTGTTCACTGTTTTTTTTTTCGACGGAGAGAGGGTCTGAACCTGGGAGCGGACACTTTCTGTTGACCGCCACATACACTGAACTGCAATCACACGCAAATATTCTGATCCAGAATCTGGTACCAGTTCTAATTCCATGTGTTGCATAAATGATCCGTGTTTAGTCCCTTGCGGCGCACTATTTTTGAATAGTGTGTTTGTATCTGAATTTATTTCACCTCCTGCAGCCTGTGGAGTTAACAGTGGATGTTTTTAATCTCTCTCTTTGTCTATTGTTTCATCTGATTTTCCAGATCTGAGTTTATGAGCCCTAATAATTTCCTGTTGTTCCATGGCTGTTATTAATAGACTGCATATATTTTTAACCGTGCCATTGTTGGCTGGAGGTAGTAAATGTGATTAAAGGTGAGGTTCTCGGGGAAAATAGAGCTTCCTCTTTGTAAAAAGGAAGTCTCTGAGAAATTCCTGGCATAGGTGGGATAGCCCTGGTCGGATCTGGGCAGAGCACATACGCCCACCTCCACCCACTCATACTTCCTTTAAATGTATTCAAGTTTGTATGAGTACTCAGTCACGGGGCAGACGACTCCTGAGAATGAGACTCACGACTAACTTCAAGACCCAAAGTGTAAGGTTTTGTTTCTTTTTCTGTGAAGAGGACATGGAAGAATAAGTAGACTAAAACATTTTCCCCATCTTGTCTTCCCTGTAGGCTAAAGGGCGGAGAGATGGCATGGTGGCATCCAATGAAATCAGGCGTCGTCCGCTGTCGTCGGGTGAGGTGGAGGGCGTGTCGTGGCAGGGCCCGCGCACCATCTTTGTCCAGAAGAACTTGCAGGGATTTGGCTTCACTCTGCGTCACTTCATCGTCTACCCACCAGAGTCGTCGCTCCACAGCCTCAAGGTGAGCGCCCTACTCTCCGGTCTGGACTCACAGAACATCTGCATTTTATTAGCATATGATTCATTTCTGTCATTTGGTAAAAATGTGATGTTGAGAGCAACTGACAAATCTTATCAAATCTGCGACCTCTGACCACAAGACGACTGTAAGACAGTGAGTCACAAAGCAAAAGACTGGTGCAGTCGTATTCATTGTTTCCTTCATATCTAAAGTATCATAGTCACATGGTATCCTGTGTCTGTACTTCTCTTAATAATACTCTGACAGAGTTATGAATTAAACACAGAGGGGGATTAATTTTCTGTATTTGTATTGTATAGGGAAACCTTTGTTAGTTGGTTCACTACAGATATGCCTTTTTTAACGCCATCCCCAGGCTTGGAAAACAGTTTTTGAAATGTCAAGCACTAACTATCTAACTTGTTGATCAAATCATGTCTGTTTTATAATGAACACTTACCGGTCTCTCGCTCTCTCTCTACCTGAGTGAAATGTATGTCTAGAGCATGTCCTAGCTTCATAATGACACACTAACACAACCAAAACGTGAGGGCGCTGACTTAAAGTAGCAATATGTAACTCTGACACCTAGTGTTTGAAATTGGTACTGCAGTCAAAATTCTAAGAATTGCAGAGAGCTGCCCCTGGTTGCCATTTAGCCAGCTCTGCATCGGTCTGTAAACCTTTCTGCGTTCTAACCTCTCTCCATTTTTCAAAAGCCCAATATTGATCCTAGTCTGAGCTCGTTTCTGCTCGTGGAGCTTATTAGAAACATGCAGAGGCTTTTTAGGTCGGGTACAATCACTTCTATCTGAACCAGTTCTCTTGCCCGCTTCCATCGCTGCAACACCTGTTGGTTTGACCTGATAACTGCTCTCATATCTGGCAAACAGAGGAGTGGTCATGTGGGGTGCCTTAAAACCACCTACCTTCTCTGGTCCAAACAAATCCAGAGCATTCAGGACCAGAATCTAAAGTTAGAAGGAGAACATACTGGCTGCTGTATTGTTGTCAGAGTAGCCAGCACTTCAACACAGCATGTTTCCTTAATGTCTGATCATATAGTAAGGTAATTTCTTCCTGTAATGCAGTAGACATCTTACATATCCACATGATTAACGATCCCTCTGCATGTTGAACGTGCATTCCCATGTGCATGTGGAGAGATGCAAAATACATTTTAGTTGTTGAACCAGTTATTGGTAAGGAGCAGGGACAGTTCAGTGGTTGCTGGATATTGGAAGGGACATGCCCAATTATATACCCTTGCCTGAAGCCAAAAAGCACAGATTCTCTATAGGGACAATTTTTCCTGTCACGTTCTTCCTCTGTGTTATATTGACAGCGTCTTTTCTGATGTACAGGACTGTTTACGATACAGCGCTGCCACCACATTGACAGAGAGCCTTAATTGCATTTATAAATGAAACATGTATGGAGTTCAATCTATGGGAAATAATGTTCTCAATGAAAACTCCCTTCAGACTTTGAGGACAGGTATAAAATATGCCAAAATTGGGCTTGTAGTTTTATATGCAGGAAAACCCCAGCAATTGGTTCATCTTCTGCAAATTATATATATATATTTTTAAATAGTACACTCATGGTCTGTTCTGTATGCAGATGGTCATGAAATGATTTTCTTTCGATGGTACTGTAAACATCAAATGTGTGACTGAATGGACGTAATGGATCTAGTAAATATCTTCATTTGGTGAAATTCAGAGGTGTGTGATTCTGCAGCGGTGTGAATGTTGTGTGTGTAATCAGTGTGTGTGTAGCAGCCGCCGACTGTGCAGAGTCCTTTGTGTGTCTGCGTCAGGAATGAGCTAACTCAGCGAAGCATCGAAGCCTCACGACAGACAGACAGACACACAGACAGACAGACACACAGACAGACAGACACACAGACTGTTGAACTTAGAACTTTGACTTTATTGTCTCTGTGTTTTGCAGCCAGGTGAAAAGAAACAACAGAGAACAAAGACTCAAAATCAACCTCAAACTTTATATACATGACAACATGAAGTTACAACAGGACACCATGAATACATACAATCATTAAATCCATCATTCAAACCAAAATTCAAACAACTGTGAGACAGACACTGAACGGCTGTGAGACAGATGGACTTTGGGACAGAAAGGTGACAGGCAAACTATGGAAGATAAAGTGAGACAGACCAACAGAGAGACAGACAGAAAGGCAGGCATACAGGCAAAGAGACAGATTGTGAGAATTAGAGTTAGAAAGAAGGACAGGTACCGTAGTCTATAAGTTGTAATGTCAGACAGCCAGACAAACAGATAGAAACAAAAACCAACAGGCAGACTGGGAAATGGATGAGACTGACAGAGAAGTAGTAAGAGATAGACAGGTAGATACAAAAACTTAAAGGGATACTTCACCCGTTGAAACATGAATCTGTATTGACATTGGGTCATATATGTAGTAGAAATGTGAAATACATTTTGAAGTTGGTGCCTTCTTAGCCAAAGAAAAAGGCAGAAACTGTCTTTTTGGCTTATGTTGATGACACCAACTCCCAGAATGCACGCAGGCCACTCCCACTAAGGTCCTGTATTTACAGACTACACATACGGCCGTTTCCTCAACTGATTCTGAGAGCACCGACACTACCAGTCCACCCCAGCTCGAGCCGGCCCGGGCTCCTCCTCCTCACCACCGCCGACACAAGACCGGCCTGTCTGCAGCAGCCAATATTGCGGCTTATAGAGATAGCCACGAACATCCGATTTGAGCACAAGACCTTCAAAATCCCCTTCATCCATATCAGCTTTTTTCGCCATTATCATCTTTCTCCATGGAGCCTGTTAGCATAGCTACCAAGCAATATGGCGGACGTTAAGTTTCGATTCTGGGAGTGAGTTCCCACCCACTGATCTGTGATTGGTCTGTAGCTTCAGTGGTCGAAAACATGAGGAACTAGTGTTGTAGTTTCACCCCTGTTAACCACAACAGCTTCCGATGACGCAAAATTACGATTTTTGCGTCATCGGAGGCTCCTTTTCAGAGTTAAAAATACAAAGATTTCCCGTCTCAGGGGAAAATGAGGGCAGGACGCACAACCATTCAAAACAGGTTTCTAATGATACAAAGCTTAATGCAAATGGGTGACGTGTCCCTTTAAGACTGACAGACTGAGAAATATAGTGAGATAGAGACAGACAGGTAGACAGAAGTAAACATTTCAGACATACAGTCAGACAGACTGTGAGAAGTAAGGTGAGGCTGATAGACAGGCTGACAGACAGACAGATAGACAGATAGACAGGGAAACAGTGTCAAAAGAGATACACTCAGACAGACACTCATTTTAATTGTAAATCAGGCGTCTGAAAAACAGCCCAACAGGTTGGAGGACAGCTGGAGTCACTCAGGCCTGCAGAGTGAATGTGAGCTTAGCAGCGCCCCCTTGTGCTCCTCCTCTGCTATAACACCTGTAACAGCTGCTCTGTGTCTCTCCCACAGGATGAAGAGAATGGAAATGCGACTGGAAAAGGTGAGTGTTTGTTTATGTTTGTTTGATCAGTACGAGTGTCTTTATACTAAGCTCTTCTGTATCTATGACCTTACACTCATGTACTCAGGATTTGTGGACGTGTCAGCTGAATTTGGATTCAGGGTTAAGTGTGAAAACATAACCTGATAGTGTTTGTTTGTGTTCAAGCAGGTTGTCAGCAGGCTCGTTTGGAGCCGATGGACACCATCTTTGTTAAGAGTGTCAAAGACAGTGGGCCCGCCCAAGAAGCTGGGCTGCGTACAGGTAGACAACACACACATACACACACAGCTTATGATGGCAGAGCTCAGGGTCATTACAAAGCGGCAAACTTTGGTGTTGAGATATGAATCTGATCAGCCTGATTTGGCTGCAAAAAGATGCAGATAAAAATGTAGCTAAGTTGAACTCAATGAATAAGCAACAGGTTTAAAAAAGAAAAACTACTCTGCATCAGATTGCTTTTCTTCATTTTGAGAGTCTATTCTTGAAAATAGAAAATCCTACTACTCTTGCTCAGCATCACCTTTTATAAAGTGTGGTCTCAAAACACTTACAAAAGGTCCACAGGGACTGAATCACTGTTTTACATCCTACGCGCCTCCTTCATGAGATAGTTGAATGTTTTAACACTTCCTTTAAAGAGAAGGTATTGACTTGACTGCTTTTTGTGTGTGTGTGTGTGTGTGTGTGTGTGTGTGTGTGTGTGTGTGTGTGTGTGTGTGTGTGTGTGTGTGTGTGTGTGTGTGTGTGTGTGTGTGTGTGTGTGTGTGTGTGTGTGTGTGTGTGTGCGCGCGCGCGCGCGCGTGTGTGTGTGTGTGTGTGCGCGTGTGTGTGTGTGTGTGTTCAGGGGACAGATTGGTGAAGGTGAACGGGGAGAGCATCCTAGGTAAAACCTACTCTCAAGTGATCGCGCTCATCCAGAACAGGTAAAAGACTTCAGCGTTTATAAAATATATTTAATGATCACATCCGACTCGTCGCGCGTGTTGTAATGATATTTTGATCTTTTTATATCTTTGTGTGTAGTGAAAACATTCTGGAGCTTTCCATTATGCCAAAAGACGAGGATGTGTTGCAGTTGGTAAGTGTGAGTATTATCTTTTCTTCTTCTTTCTGCTCTCCTCCCCTTCTCACCTTGTTGCTGTGTGAAGCCAAAGTTAGCACTTAGCTAGGGTGTTTATGTAATAACATGGATTGTGTATTTATATAAGGATTCATGTACTAATTCAAGTTTAACTTTAGAAATCACTATTGTGCATGCACGGGAAGGACTTTGATATGAGCTTGTAGATAGGATTATAGAAAGGTAATGAACGGAGGCCTTTGAACCAACACAAGGATATAAACATTGAGAAATCATTTTCATACGAGTGGTTTTTGATAAACATGCTGAGAATATATTCATTATTTACCTGAAGCCACTCAAGAAGAGCTTTGCCCGTTATGTCTGCAGCATAAAAAATACATTGTTGGGGGGAAATGTAAAATGTTGGCATGCTGTACTGAAATACTTTCGATACGTTGTTTTGGTTGAGGATTCAGCACCCATAGAAGTTACTGAAGGTGAGCAAGTTTTTTTTAGGATTTACTTTTTTAGAATATGAATAAATACATTTATTATTGTTCACATTTTTGGTCATAATTCACCTCAAATTTAGCCTTTTATTAGAAATAATGTTGATAAAAATGTTCTTAAGCTTAACAAATGTCATGTGCAGACTTCAATGCAGACAAATATAAAAAAGTGTAACAAACTATAAACCTTTCTTTGTCAAGCCTGATGTACTTTATTTCTTCTTAAAAACACACCAATGAGCTTCACTCACTGACTAAAATTAAGTCATGTTGTCCTGCTTTATTCACATCGGGTGTGTTAGTGTTAATGTTCCTACTAAACTTTATTGGATCAGAACTGAGAGGACGTCTCACAACAAAAGCCTTGTTAGAAAACAAGGGGGTACAAGGAGAGAAGGAGGCGTCGACTAAAATTACACCAAAGATATTTACTTTATTAGACAGTTCTGATCTAAACTATGGCTCTTTTGAAAACACTCCCAGAAATCCTCAACGTATTGGGCAAATCGTTTTTTTAACACCAACCCTTACAAAGTAAATGTCTACTAGAGAGGCATTTAATTTAACTTGGTGATGAGACAAAATGTTTTCAGCGTTCAGTGTTCTGTATTTAAGGATTCGAATGAAGTCAGTGATAGTCTGATAAAGGGCCTAAGGTAAAACCCTGAGTTTAAAAGGTAACATCATCATTCAGCACGTGACAGACTTGATTATGGGCCCGGTCGTACATTAATGTAACGTGGTCCAACTGCAAAAATATTTCTCAAGATTTATTTTCAGATTCATGTCTCAAACACGATGCGTTGTTTGGTTTGGTCTTCTGATTGAAGAGAAAAATATAGATATGTCGATATTTAAAAACATGACTACTTATTTCTTTAAGGCTGGATTGAATTATACTGCAGAACTTTTTCTTCAGCATTTGTCTTAGTTTGAATATTAAAACCCGGTGCTTTAGATTAGTTTAGTGAATGCAGATAGAAGTAAAGCTGCATGGTGCACGATGCATCAGCCTCTCTCTCCTCGATCTGCTCCCTCACCTTTACTCTTGTGTCATTTTGTCAGGTTTTACATTGTGTCCTAACCCTTTTTATCCTCAGGCGTACTCCCAGGATGCCTACCTTAAAGGCAATGAGCCATATTCAGGTGTGGCCCAGAACCTCCCCGAGCCCCCACCTCTCTGTTACCCCACCACAAAGACCAGCCCCGCTGCGCCCCCGCCCAGCGACGGCCTACACACTCCCCTGGACAATTGGCAGTGCCGACCCGGCCCCACCACATCCCCGCTGGACAACCGGCCCCCTAATGTTTCTCCCCCCACCTCCGGCTGGTCCGGGGGTCCCGAGGATTCCAGTGCTTACTTTGCTCCGTCGGGTCGGCACCGCGTCCGCTCCTCCTCGGCCATCAGTGCGCTGGACTTTCACTTCGCTAACCACAACGCTGCAATCGCCTCTGCAACCCTGCCTGCGCCACGGAAGAGCAGCATGCCGGCATCTTCCCGCACTCGAGCTGATGCCCTCTGTCACCAGGCTCTGTCGGACTGGTACTACAGCCAGGCTGAGGCTGCCGAGTCTATGTCTCCTCGCCATCGCAGTATATCTCAGGACCGTTTGGCAGAACTAGGGCTGGGTTTGGCTCTCGGCCCCGGACCTGCACCTGCTCCCACGATCTCTGCTGAGCAACGCAGAAGAGAAACCCTCCTGTACCACCACCAGACGGCCGCTGCTTCCCATGATTCATATTGGTTAGGGGGCTGGGGTGGGGTATCAGGACCAGGCAGCAGGTCGTGCTCTGAGAACCTGCTGGCAGCATACGCTGAGTACGAGCATAACTACGGGCGCTCTGTGGAAACACTCGCACAAGCCTCTGCTCTGGTCTCATCACGCTACGATCACTCCTCACAAGGATCCCAAACCGAAAAATTCAATGAGCAGAAAGACCAGAGAGTCCCAGCAGGGCATCAGCACCAAACCGCAGTGACGAGCCCCATCACAGCCGCCTCCACCGCATCTCCTAGTGGCAGACAGCCAGGTCAACAGGTGGCTGAACCCCAAACCAGAAGAGTAAAAGGTGAAGAGTTGGTGGGCTACCAAAGCTACAGCCCTTCTTTCTCACGTAAAGCCGGCCACCTCCTCCAGCAGGCTCACTCCTTCAGAGAGCCCGGCTACAGCGGGCCCCACCTCAACTGGAGCCCTGGCAGCAGAAATGATGGTGGGATGGTACCCAGGCCTCAGTCGACCCCCGCCCTGTCTGCGTCAGAGGAGGAGAGAGCCCGACTCGGTGAGGACAGGGAGGTCATCTCCCCCATCTCCCTCAATCAAGAGGTGGTGTTGAGGCAGAAGCCGCCGTCAGGCCGTCGTACCCCGGTTCAGGCCCTCCGACATCCTCACTATGCCTCACCTGTGGAGTCACCTGAGCCCCCTGCTTTGATACCCTCACCAGGGACGCCCTCTCCAGTCTCTGGGCCCGGCCCCAACCGTAGGGCTAATGGTAGCCTGGCACAGCATGCATTCAACTCCCTGTCCTCTATTCCCTTCATAGGTTAGTGACCTTTTCTCTGTAGCAACTGACTTTATGCAGCTGTGGCAAAATTGACCTTTAACATGTTCTGATAATGCCATGGATTTTGAATTGAATTGGTTGCGGTGTTTCACGGACCTGGTGGAAATAAAACCAGAGAAAAAAAGAGAAAAGTTAAACACAATGAAGCTTCAGGTGTGTTCAGACCAAAAGCAAAGAAACACAATTAAAGACAAATAAATACTCAGAATTAGTTGACCACAATTCAAAATCAAGACTTTAGAGTTGATGCCTTTCTTATGTCGCTTATCATTGCACTTGTTTGAGCAGCTGTGGTTCAGTGGTAGAGTCAGTCGTCTCTCAACCGAGGGGGTTAAATCCCCAGCCCCTGCAGGCACATATCGAAGGGTCCTTGGGCAAGACACTGAACCCTGAATTGCTCCCACTGCTACTTCAGAGGCGTCAGCGGCGGATGAATGTGTATGAATGTGTATGAATGGGATTAGCACGTAGCAGCCTCTGTCATCAGTGTGTGATTGTGATGTGTACGGGTGAAACGTAGTTCAACCGTCGGTGAGTGGTCGTCGCCCTAGTTTTTGTGGTGTGTCGGCTCCGTCGGCCCCTGTCAGCCTTTTTCCGGCCGATTCGACATGTTGAATCAACGTCGGTGAGAGGAATCTCTCTGATTGGCTGTTGGGAGGTTTCATTTATCTCCAGCTCTCGACACAGGTTCAGGAAAGCCCCTTGAGCATGCCGCTGTAGTATCCATGCTTTCACCCATTAGTGCGGTTTCTTCTTATTTGTCTCCTCTGCCTCTTCTTTTCTTTTTCCACTAAAAGACCAAGGACTGACAACGCCAGCGCCATTTTCAACTTTTTATCAGATATTATTCTCCATTAGTAGACTACCTATAATAAGAGTGGTGAGCGACAGCGGTGTGAAAAAGGTCTTCTTGTATCATAACAACAGACTACCGCCACCTGCTGGCATGGAGAGTTATTTCCTCTCACTCATGCTCAGAACGTACGTGGTGGTTAGCGACGCCACAGACAGCCTTTGTTGCCACTAGTTCTTTGCCGTCTGTTTGGTGTGTCAGGGCCTTTATGGCTTTTTATTAACCATCACAAATAAACACAAATGGACCTGCAGCCAACATGTTCAAAGTACCACGAGGATTCTCTTTGCTTTTTTTCTGAACACAGTGTTTTGGTGCTTCTTAAAAGCATCCACAAAAAGGCTTTTCCAGGATGCGAGGAGGACAGCATTAATGGAGTTCATAAATAAATGCACAGCCGCATTTTGAAGAAGTTACAAACTGGTAAAAAGTGGCCTGAGTGATTCCTCTGCATCGGGAGTCAGAGTGATCCAACCAACTGAGACTAATACTATATAAACTATTATATAATTACTCAAAGTTGTGGCATTTTCGGTCATTCAAAGGAACATTTTTATTCATAGATTCAATCATTCTGTGTCTGTTGCTACAGAGCTCTCTAATATAAAACGTACTTCTATGTGGCCGTGATAGAGCAACTTTAATGTGTGTTTATAACCATCTCTGTGTGTTATAAACATGTCAACATTATGCCTGTACCCTCAGTTTATGTTTGTGTCCGTGTTCTTAGCTGTGTTGATGTTAACTAAATGTTAAATGTTTAAGTACGAGCCTTAACTCACCCAGTGTTTGTGTATTGTAAAGAAACAACGACAACAGTAGATGGAGTTTTGAGTTCTGGAAACATTTCATAGAAGCAGAGCTGCTCGCTGCCCGTTAGGTGAACACGCGCTGTTACAACACTTTTCTTCAAGGAAATCAGAGAACTATTTTCTGCTGCTTTAATGCTGCAGTACGCCACCTCCCTGCTCAGGGATCTTTCCTGCTCCAGCCTTATTTAGTCTGATATCTTTATGTGTCAAGATTCCTGCGTCCACTGATGTTTTCAGAGATCCTTCAGCTATTTGTCAGGGGTTAAATATAGCACACACCAAACCACTGCCACTAATCTTTGCATCTTTTAAAAATACGACAAATCAAACACTTTCAGACTTAAAGGTCACATATTAAGAAAAGTACACTTTACCATGTTTCTCTAACTCTAATATATGTCTGTAGTCCGTCTACATAACCCCCAATGATGAGAAAAGTCCATCCTCTCGGTCTTTTCCCTGCTCCACTTTTCAGAAAATGTGTACTCAAACAGGCCGTTTGGAGATTTTCCCTTCATGGAAGCCTGGCCTGTTGCATCTGTGGGTGTTGTAATCACCCACACTTTTCACTGAAACGTAATTTCATCCTCCACACTTTTTACCGGGGGGGGGGACATATTGGTCAAGTCAGATTTATTGAAAGACGTTTCAGCCAATCACAGCAGTTCAACCAACCCCCCAGGCCAGGCCAGAGAAGAGTTTCTGTAAATGGGGCGCACAACCACTAGGCATCCATCGCCCTGGTTTTCAGTTTGCGTTTTAATCTGTTTGGACAAACTCTGGTTCTCCATCAGGTGTTGTTTCAGCCTCCAGAGCAGCTCTGCTTTAGATCAATGTTCTAACAAACCAAACTCCACCTGCTGTCGTTTGCTCCTGTCGCTGTGTCGTTCATGATCTGTTCCCTTGTTGGTGCTCACCTGTGTGATGACCTTTCAGATGAACCCGCCAATCCTAGCATTGACCCTCAGGCCTGCTATGTGCCAGCCTGCTCTGTGGTGTCCAGTTCCCAGGCCTCCATCCTCACTACCACCTCTGTCTCCCCCACCCTCACATCCATCACTCCCATTGTTCGACTTCGTTCTCAGGACTGCAGTGAGTCTCACGTTAAACCCTGAGAGGCTGAAATGAGAGCTAGACCAATATATTGTCATTCTTCAAGTCTGTTTGATCTGATATCAGTAAAAATCACTGCAAGTACACAATGTCTACGACACATATATATTTGTCTAGCCTTAGCCTCATTCTATCTCTAAGGGTCCCTTTAGTCTTCTGAAAAACATTTGACTTTTTTTGGGGGTCTAAATGATGAGCAGGTACAAAAGCTTTTAAAACTGCTTCAGTAGATTAGTTAAGTGAAACCTTGCATCTTAATCGATGGCAGTAAATCCCTCAGGATCGAAAGCTTTTTGTTGATTAAAGCTCCTTTTTTAACAAGCAACAGGCGTAGCATTGCTCTCTTTAAAGCTACAAATATACACTGATGAAAACAGTCATTTAACCTGCACTCACACTGCTCCAGCACTAACCGGGCTTGAGTTTACCGCTTGTACATAACGTCATAATAAAACACATGAATGGCTTCACGTGGTCATGAATGGTGCTTAGTTTACAAGACAGGCGACCTCGGAAAAAAAGAAAAAAAGAAAAACACAGAGAACATGACAGCTACTTTACTGTGGCTTATTTTGAGTCAGAACACATAGACTGTAGAAGCCCGTCCAAGCTTTGTAGCCGTGCTTGTGCTCGTGCATGAACTGTACACCTCTTCAAAGCGTGCCAGGGCCGAGGAAGTGTACCGTGCTTGAGCTTGGATCGGAGCACTCACACTAGTCAAAAGAAATGGGCTTCAGGGGTGAAGCGTGCTTAGGCCCGGTACAGATTGCCTAGTGTGAGTGCGGCCCCATTAGACCGTTTTTTAAATGGGTTTCTGTGTGTTACACAAATATTGTGTCAGAGCTGAGCTAACCTTTCAGTCACGTCACACAATACCACAAATAAAGAAGGCAAAGTAAATCAGAAGCTCCTGTGTTCAAAAAGGTAACGAGTGGTTCTGTCGATGGAGTCTGCTGGCTTCGAGAAGATTGATGTAGAACTATCTTTCTTTTCAACAAAAACATTTTTCTCTGTATTCATCTTTTTTTTTATGTGATGCGTCAGCTGTTTTCACACATGTACAAAACTCCTGAAAATTGTGAGCTGCATGTGTGAATGAAAACAGCAAAAAAAAAGATTTGCCTGACTCTTCCCTGACTTTTTAAATACCCTCAGTAAAATGATAAAATGACAAACGCCCTGTGATTGGTCCGCTGCGTAGCATTGTATTTACCGCATTTACAATGTTTTTGATATCGCCGCTTTTTTCAAAATTCTGCAGAAGGAAAACACGAGATCGCCATTCATCAGCTCCAAATCCAACATCATACGCCTGGTCTCAGTCACCATGGTTTCCTTTACATAAACAAGCAGAGAACGTGGGGGAACTGAAAACTGGCGATCCAACAAGCATAGAAATCGCGCTCTCATCCTGTGTTTGTAGGCGGAGTATTGCTGAGCTACTCAGACTCACCAGCACACGTATGAAGTGAAGATGTGGGCCACTAAGGCGTAGCTACCGTGTAGATTTGAAGAATAACAATGCAGCCTTTAATATCTGCTTTGCAGCTTCTGGCTGAAGCAATCATCTGGTTGCATCATAACATGTTTGGTTTCTAGTTATTTAGGTCCCTAGATGTCTTAAAGATACAGTACAGCCTAGGCTTATTAACTCTTGAATCACCCTTTAATATTCACACAAACATGTCTCCTGACAAGTTTATGTGGAAGTGATTACAACAAAGTACTAACTGTCACATTGTTTATGTTTTTTGATCAGCTCAGCTCATTATGGCTAACATGAAACATTAATCAGTCACAATTTGAACCACCTTCCCCTTTAATGACGTGTCTCCTTGTCATTTCATTTCACCACCAAACACTTCGTTATTCCTTCATGTCTCCGTCTTCCTCCTCTTCTCCTCTCTGACTCGTCCCCTCTCTCCTCAGGAAGTATTAAAGGCCGTCGCTCCTCGTACCTGCTGGCCATCACAACAGAGAGATCCAAGTCCTGTGACGAGGGTCTGAACAACTTCAAAGAAGAAAACAGAGTCTTCTCGTAAGTCCGGGACACTTGAAAAACTGCATTCCTAACAAATATGGCTCAACACCGTCTGTGAATATTTTCTTGAGCCAGTAGCCTAAACTTGTTACATAATGATCCAAAAGCAAACAGCGTTCAAAGGGAGCTGGAACTAAAACAAAAGGGTAATCACTTTTGTAAACATATCCATTTCAATGATTTCACATTTTTAAACAGTTGCAAGTTCCTTCCCTAATTAGTTCAGACTAGATCCTTAAAAACGGCGTCACAAGGACAGACATAATACAAAAAAATAACAACACATACAGGTCATAAAATCAGAAGCAAAGGCAAAAGATGAAGAACTAACAAACATGTAAAGACGTACAATCCATTTAAAAGATTTCTGAAGAGACGTAAAATTCTTTTAACGGAATTTTAAAAAGTAAACTTTAAGTAAAAATTCAAACTTAAGTCAATCCAGGAAAGGCTTTCTGGTCAGAGTTTGCCCTAAGAAGGTTTTAAAAAGAGATCACTCAGCTGACCTGATGTTCTACTTTTTGGAATATTCATTATTTGATATTTTTCTGGTTGTTTATTTGTATATATATATTTTCATTTAGCAGAAGTCTCAGTTCATTATTTAACTCTGTAACCTGTGTGCTTTGTGTCTCACAGTAAACTACCAAAAAGAGTCAAGAGCTTTTTCACTGATGGGGTGAGTCTTCTTTCTACACGTGCTGTCATTTATATTCATATTCCAGCATCCAATCGAAACACTGTTCAGTTTCCTGTTTAGTTTTTAATTCACTTAAACGATGTTTCAGTCTCTGGAGAGCCTGCGAGCCCAGGAGGAGGCGCGGTCAAAGCGTCACTCCACCTCTGAGCTGGGAACCATCACCTTCAGTGACGTTCGTAAGGAGGGCTGGCTGCACTACAAACAGATCCTCACGGAGAAGGGGAAGGTAGGACCAGCAGGCTAACTACACCTGACAAGCTGTCCTTTCAACAGAGGCACATTTAAATGAATATTTAGCAAACGTTAGAAGGTTTACCAGATGATAAAGATAGATTAGTATGTTTATCTTTCTCTGTACTTGTTTCCGGCTGCACGGTGCAGTGGTTAGTGCTGTTACCTTTAGCGAGTAGGTTCCTGGTTTGAATCCCCGTCTGACAGGAGCCTCTCTGTGTGGAGTCTGCATGTTCTCCCTGTGCATGTGTGGGTTCTCTCCGGGTACTCCGGCTTCCTCCCACAGTCCAAAGACGTGCTCGTTAGGTTAACTGCTGACTCTAAATTGTCTGTAGGTGTGAATGTGAGTGTGGCTGGTTGTCTCTCTCTATATGTCAGCCCTGTGATTGGCTGGTGAACAGTCCAGGGTGTAACCCCACCCCTCGCCCAATGACAGCTGACAGCCCCCAGGGCCCCCGAGCGGGTAAAGCGGCATAGTTAATGGATGAATGTTTCCACCAAAAAGCAAATTGTACGCCAAGATTTTGAATTTGATTATTGAAGGGTTCCAACATTCAATTATTCTTTCCTTCTGTCCAAATAAAATCCATTCGTCCGTTTTCGCAAGAATGTAAGTCCCAAGTCTTGCAGGGGGTTTAAGGCATTTCCAGTACAATACCTCTATTACTGCTGCACCAAACCACCTGGCAATCTCAGGATCCTTTTTACCCTGACTCATCAACCCAACAAAGATACCTGAACTCATGGAGCAAAACCTCCTCAGTCCAGTGAAACTTCTTTTTGAAGTGAGGGAGTACGTTGATTAAAGCATTTTTTTTTTTTCTTATTACAGAAAGTAGGAGGTGGCATGCGGCCGTGGAAGCGCGTCTTCTCCGTGCTGCGTTCCCATTCCCTCTTCCTCTACAAGGACAAGCGGGAGGCCGTTCTTCACGGTGCGGGGGCGGGGCCAGGTCAGGACGAGCATCCTCCAATCAGCATCCGGGGCTGCCTAATCGACATCGCCTACAGTGAAACCAAACGTAAGAACACGCTCAGGCTGACCACGCAGGACTTCTGCGAGTACCTGCTGCAGGCCGAGGACCGGGAAGACATGCTGGTGTGGATCAGGGTCATCCGGGAGAACAGCAAGACCGACAACGAGGTGAGATGTTCAGTTGAACTCGAGATATTACACAAATACACGTGCACAAAACTAAACTCCTACTCTCTGTTTGCTGTAGGAGATCGGTTTCTCAAGACAAGCCCTCATCAACAAGAAGATGAACGACTACAGGAAACACAGGTCAGCTCAGGATTATATTTAGAAAATGTTTGATCACAACTGTCCCTGACTCCATGTGTAATTAGGATTCTCTGTGGCCTCAGGCTGTGTGCCTGTCAGAAACGATCACTTCACCCATTTGTACTTCCAAAAAGCAAGAATAACAAGGCATCCATCTTTTTTTTGTGAACTATATGTCAGGACATTTTTACAAAACTGACTTTATGTTGAACTGCCTTTGTTTCTCTCTCTCTGTGTGCAGTCTGACAGGTAGTAAGCCCGACTCCTCTCCCAGAGCTCATCGTATGATGCCTCCCTTCCTACTGGCAAAGACTGACAACACCTCAGTGAACCGAACCTCCAGAACGGGTGTGTGAGATGGATTTTTGTAGAATCCATTGCCTTTTTTAAGCCATGCTGCTCAGTTTGAATCGAGGCGGCTAGTTTACAAATTCAACAAACTCTAATCCGTTGGGCAAGGTAGTTCGGTTCGTTTTAGTGTGAAAGTTGTCAATCGAACCCTGGTGTGGATCGAGCCGACCTAACTTCAGAAAGCAACCACCGTAGGCCCTCTCAATTATTGCTTAACATGTGAGACCTCAGGCATGCCGTCATTTTTATGTTATTTTTTCTCCCTTAAACAACGTTTATGTTACGTGCCTTATAGATCTGTTTTTACTGCTGTCACTCCACAGTTGCTGATATAAACTGACTCTTTTCTTTCTATACTCCGGTAGCAATTAATCTTGTCGTTGTTGTTGTTTTTTTCCCCGTGTGTGGACTCAGATGACAACAAAGCTCTGTGGGGCATCAACATCATGAAGAAGGCGAAGAAGACGGGCAGTCCGAAGGCTTTTGGCGTGCGACTAGAGGACTGTCAGCCAGCTGTCAATCATAAAGTAAGCCTTTAATTTTTTTAATACCCAGGCCAAATCACAAGAACCCCAACAACGAGATCCAAAGTGACAAGAACTATTCTTTGGTTGAAATGAACGGTCTTATTTGGACTGATTGACTGACTGGTTGATAAATACCATAGTTTTCTTTGTTTATTCAATCCTTACATAGACTTGATTTTCTTTGTTTGTACATGACCCTCATAGTGTAAACTTTAAAAAGATGCTGCGTAAATCCAAGATGGCAGTAAAAGTCACTGTAAAAGACAGTTGTTTGCCTTTATATCAGTCTCATGTGTAATTGGACGTTTTCACAGTCTCAGCAACGTCAACGTAATGGCGTGAAACGCTTCATTATATGCAGAAAGATCACATCAGCCATGTGGTATGAACTTCATCATTCCCACCCCTCCCTTACAGTGAATTTTCCAGAACATTTTCTTCTGCGTTCTCACAGCGGCTCAACCCGATTCATGCAGAGAAAAAACCTGAACCTGAAGTTGGGGTGAAAGTTTGGCCATCTGCGTTCATGCATGCAGCTCATCCTGAATATTTTGCGAAAGTCTTCAGGAGATTTGTGCATGTGTCAAAAGTTCAAAAAATAGAAAAAAGACTAGTGTGCACACGTCCAAGCAAATTATATACAGGTGCAGGACAAGGGGGAAGGTCCTGGTATATTTGCCTGAAGAAGATTCTTTGGATCGAAACGTTGCCTTTAATAAAGTTGATCATTTGGAGCTGTACAGTGTGCAGACCTGTCCTCTTTTTTCTGTCAAAACTCCATTATTGTAATTATATCGTGATAGTTGGAGGAATGATGTGCATGAAATGTTAAATCACGATTTCATGCCAAACTCAATTGTCCTTCTGTCTTTTCTCTCTACCCTCCTCTCTCCTTCCATCTCTCCACAGTTTGTCCCTCTGATCGTGGAGATGTGCTGTGGTGTGGTGGAGACCACAGGTTTGGATTACACCGGTATCTACCGGGTGCCGGGGAACAACGCCATGGTGTCCAACCTGCAGGAGCATCTCAACAAAGGCCTGGACATCAACACTGCTGAGGAGGTGTGCAGACTTCATGGTTACACTTATATACACCTTATAAGAACAACCTTTTTAAACTGATGTACAAGTATAACTGAGACTAGTTTCATACCATTATTCAGAAAAGATGTGCTGTTTTATTTTGAAATGTTCCTCTAGAAACTCTTTAATTAACCCTTTCTGTTCCCTCAGAGATGGCAGGACCTGAATGTGATCAGCAGCCTGCTCAAATCCTTCTTCCGAAAACTTCCCGAGCCGCTGTTTACTGACGGTGAGTCCAGATCTATTTTTATTGTACTTACGGGGAACGAGTGTTGTAGTCAAGACCACACTAACCGAGAGCAAGACAGGCCTGAGATCAGAGTGCTCTCAGACCAAGACGAGGCCGAGACATTTAGGGATCGAGACCGAGCCAAGACCAAGATTCTATTTTTCTAGTTCAGGTTTGCTTTTAAATAACTGTGATAGCAATAAACCAAGTCTTTGCACTTTTGTTTTCGAAGCACAACAATGTAAAAAAATCTGTCATCGTAGCGAGTTTGTTCGTCTTACTTCTTATGAAAAATATGTCTTTATACTTATTAAAAGTCACATTCACCTCACAAGTCCAGAGTGTGTGTGTATTCGTGGTGGGGCAGCTTTTTTTTAAGGTTCTTTCAATGGAGGGTGACTTTTCTAGACGTTGAAAACTCAACTGTAACCTCTTTTCACAGACAAATACAATGACTTCATTGATGCCAACCGGATAGAGGACGCAGAGGATCGACTGAAGACCATGAAGAAACTGGTACGTGTGAGAGGACGGCAAAGAGTCAAACAGCACATCTGTTTGTCAGACTAAACTATCGTATCTGTCTTAACCCCTTGTCTTGACCTCTTCATCCAGATCCATGACCTCCCTGATCACTATTATCACACCATGAAGTTCCTGGTGGGGCACTTAAAGAGGGTGGCAGATAATGCAGAGAAGAACAAGGTGACCTCACCTCCTTGAATGGGCTTTTTTATTTATTTATTTACAAACTTGTGCTCATTACTGAGGCCAAATCTGAACACAACTTTGATTTTATTTCCAGATGGAGCCCAGAAACCTGGCTCTGGTGTTTGGTCCCACTCTGGTCAGGACATCAGAGGACAACATGACCGACATGGTCACACACATGCCCGACCGCTACAAAATAGTGGAGACACTGATCCTGCATGTAAGAATGAAAAACTTCTTCCTCTGAAGCGAGACATACTTCACCCTTCTTTACGAGTTAGTGACGTGTTTGTGTTTGTTTCTCCAACAGCACGACTGGTTCTTCAGTAACAGAGACTTTGATAAAGAGGAGAAGGTATGCGTGAGATCACAGCTGCTTCAAGTGTTATAAATACAGAAGGACATGTTTGTACGCTAACGTCTGCAATTTTGCTTTATTTTTGTTGTTGTGGTTGTGTCTCTGCGTGTGTTTGTGTGTGTGTGTATGTGTGTAGGCCCCGGAGGATAAGCGGGACATGCAGCCTGTACCCAATATTGACCATCTGCTGTCCAACATTGGAAGGCCGGGTATGCCAGGAGAGGCTTCAGGTGAGGAGTGTCAGCATCACACACCGTCGTTAAAGTTATATTTGGCGGTATGGCTCTGTGAGGGATCTCCCTGACCTTCCACATGCTTACGTGGAAAGCATTAGGCAGGAACAGCACACATTCCTGCCCTTCCCGTGCATACAAGGAAAGCTTATAAGGCAGGGAGATAAGCAGCAAACCCAAACAGAGCAAGCACCAATGACAAGCATGACATTGATTAAGTCAGAATAGCATAAAAGGAGGAGCTGGGGAGGAGGAGGGACGCAAATACGCTTGCAGAGGGAGCGGGTGGCCCGGGTTTTTGAATCCGACCTGTGGCTCGCGCGTCTTTCCCCACTCTCTCTCTCCCCGGTTTCTAACTCTATCCACTATCCTATCTCTAAAATAAAGGCATAAAACGTCCAATATGTTTAATGCACATTTGGGGAAACTGTCTGACTTACTGTCTGAGCATACGAAACCTTTTATTTAAAAGCTTCCTTATCTTAACCCACTCTTTACAAGCTCTACTCTGTATACCCTATAAGTGACCTTTAGCTCGGTGTCTTTCCTTCCCAGTAGTTCTCTTTACTTCTCAAGCTGCCATGTCTCTGCCTGTGAATACTCATGATGTTTCCTCCTCTCTCCTTTCCCGTCCTCTCTGCACTCTCTTTCTCTCTAGCTGAGACATTGGATCAGCCTCTTCGGTAGGACCAGGTCTTGCTCGCTGTGTGTTTGTGTTTGTGTTTGGTGCACTTGGACTCGTTTACTCATCTGTTTACTTTTTGTCTGTCTTGTTTTCCACCAAAGTGCCATCTTCCTCTTGTCCTAGAGAAGTTAAAGGTGAACCCTAGCCATTTCTTGCTTCATAATAATCGCAGCTGTTCCATTGATTTTAAAGCAGAGTCCTTTGATAATGGCTAGAGTTCTCCTGAAGGTTGTAGTACTGGTAGTGTGTGCAGTGACTTAGCCAGATACCACACCTTTTTACTACTCCAACAAGCCAGTTCAGACCAGAAATTGTCAGAGACCAGCTGAAAGTTACATTTACTTTCAGTGCAATGCAATGTCTGCTTTTCAGGGTGTTCACCAGCTAAATCATCAAGAGTATTAAGAACAGATTGGGTATGACTATGTGTAATATTATTTGGCTCACTTCAATCATAACAATTTAACAAAATAATTTAATAAAAAGAGCATTTTCTTCAACTCACCAGCCTTACAGGTGAAGACTCATAAATGACTTTACCGGCTGATTTGGCTGATATGACTTTCATTTTTTTTAAATGACCAGCCTAAAGGTTTAAAATCTGCCGCTGGTGACTTCACAAGCTAAGTACCACACTCCTCCATCAGCTGGTAAGAGTCAAGTTGTTCCAGACCATTTCACGCTCCTGATACTTTTACCCTAATTGTTGCGTCTCTTTACAAAACTTGAGTCTGAACTGGCTTCAACACTAATACCATCACTGGTCCCGTGACAACAGGATTCTCATACATATATATATATTTTTTTTACAGATTCCACCACCAGCGATTCTCTTAAGTCAAAGGTAAGAAGAAAATATTTTACTTGTACTTAATTCTTGGACCCAGTTGTTCAAAAATTAACAATTTTCTCCCCATATTTTTACCAGTTAGCAAAGTAATCTATGAGGAGGTTTGGCATCATTTGAGGCATTGAGGCATCATTTGACTGGAATTTTGATTTTGCAGCTTTCATCAGGCTCCAAGAAAGACCTGAATGCCAGGGACTTCCTGCCAATGTCCCTCATCTCTGCTGTGACCCGCAAGCGAAAAAAATGCCTCAGTACCCACCTGCAGGGCAGCAGCACTGACGAGGACTCCGAGCACGAGCCAGTCAAAGCCAGCAACTATGGGGCTGGAGAAGGAGGGGGAGGGGAGGAGGAGCAGGAGAGAGGAGAGGAAGAGGCAGAGAAGGAAGAACTTTTAATTCTTAAAAAAGAAAAACATGAGGGAAAGGAAAATGGGGTGAAAGCTGAAGAGACCACAGAGGGAAAAGATTCATTGGTGGGAGAAGAAGTAGCTGAAAAGGATCTTAGGAACAGAAAAGGAAAGAGAGAACAAAGTTTTACCTGCTTGTACCAACAGACCCATGCCTCATATCCAAGACCCCCACCAGCGACTAATCCTCCTTCCCAGTTGAGACCTCATAATTTAGTCAGAGGACGTCCCACTGTTCCCTTCTGGATCTGCCCCAACAGGCTTCCCACCCTCTACCAGGCACCCAGCTTTCATGGGACCCAACATCCAGACTGGAACCAGTCAGCACCTGTCCGCTATAGGAAGACCAGAGGGGGGAGAACAAGGGCTGTGTCCATGAATCTTGATGTTGAGTTTGGCAGGGGAGACGACATAGTCAGAGGATGGAGGGCAGACAGGGTGGAGGTAATTCGAGTCATTGATGAAACATCAGGTCAGCATGGACGTGATGGGGTTCCTCAGGGATCATATTTGGGTCCTCGGTCGATTCAACAAATAGATCCCCTCCCTCGTCTGCAGAAGGAGGCTCCCCCTTTCTCCTCCTCGTCAGGGTTGATAGATCAAAGCCCTGCAGGACCCTCCACTGTGGTTCTGAGGAGATCCCTGGACCCAAGAGACAAGACGAGAGCGTGGCGCCGTCACACCGTCGTAGTTTAACCCGACTGTTGCATCTACTAATGCAGAACCAAGTACTCACCCTTTACTCACACACACTGAATCGCCTCTGTCTCTGCTTCTGAAGCCACGGTTCATATTGCTTCAGAGATCCCAGTTGGCTGAGGCCTTTTCCTCATTGCTTTTCATTGGCACTAAAGTTAAAAATGTGTTCTTGTTGTTAAAGAATTGTGCAGAGGGGCGTGTCCAGACTTGATTGACTGTTCTGATTTATGCAGAGGTTGCATGAAGTAGTATTGCGCACACAAATCAAAGAATAGCATTTATTTTCTGCCTCTGCCTCCACTGAACAGATTTACCTTTCATATACAGATATCGTATCCCTATGTTTAATACTTTTTTAACGTCAATCTTACAAGCTTCAGTTTTTTTAAAAGCTTAGCAACTTTGGAATAGATGTCTCAATTTAGTCCTTCCTTAATGTGCCAACCGATTACAGCCGTTTTTAGGACTGATCTCCATTCTGATATGCACACTAAAGATGATTCTTTGATGTATTTAGAACCAGAGTATTGTTTTTGGTTTTGAAGATCTGTTGGTTCTCCTCACTCCTGCGAAGACAGTTTGTGATTATGCCTCAAGAAACAGCGTCCCTGAGTAGATGGGGCCGTCATCCCCCACATGGTGGCAGTGCTAACAGTTAGAGAGAAAGGATTTCATGTGAAAAAAAACATCTACAGTATGAAACATGTTTGAGCCTCTGAGTGAATCATATACAAGGTGAAGGACGCGTCGTCCCGTCAGTGTGAATACAGGGGTGTTAACAACAAACCCGGAGGGAGTTTGACGTCACTCTTTTTACAAAGGCATTACTCAATTACATAGTTAAAAGGGATGTTTTTGATATTTGCTATATTAATGATTAAAATTACACATTTATACCTTTAAGGAATCAAAAAGAAATTAGAATTAAAACATTTAAATTAAGGACCAAAAAATTATGTGTAGCATTGAATTGCAATTATAGCCATTAGCAGTCTGACGCAGCATAGTTTAAATAGTTGATTGAACTTAAGCCCCGCCTCTGATTAGGCAATTAGATAATCAAGGTGTAGGGTTTTTTGGGTTGGCACCAGGAGTGGCCAATCAGATTTGCAGGTGGGACCATTGCCATGGCTGGCCAACCTTCTGGACACGCCCCTGATTGTGCGCACATGAAGAGATTTATTCCAAAACTGAAAACAAATACATCAATCTGTTCTTAGAAAATTACTGCAAATGTTATTTTACATGTTTTCATACTACCACTAGGTGGTGACAAAGTAAGGTATTTTCTAATTCTAAAAGGAAGCTTTAACACATATTTCTTAAACGATGTTTTGGAATGAATCTCTTCAACAAAAGGTTATAATAAAAATTCATTTAAATGCCATATTAGACATCACCTCCAGAGCCCAGCAGCTGCTTTCACAATTAACCATCACCAGCAAAGACTTCAGCAGTCGTGCCGCCATGTGATTTTTTATTTTTGAATCCAAACTGACTGACTTTGCTGTACAAATGCTGGTGTCTTCCCCCACTGGTTTTTACCAATGATGTCTTTAACAAAACCCATGTGGGCACACTTACCTACCAGCCTGAGTACAGCACAGAAAACCTCTCAGCCCTTTACAAGCTCTTCCAAAGCCTCCCGTGGATCTACAGGGAACGTCAAAGATCTGCAGGAGCAAAGCAACTCACTCCCTCTCCGGACGATGTCACTCGGGCGTTATGCCAAAGCTTCTGTGGACTAAAAAACTGCATGCATGGGGTCGGTGACATATAAAGATATGCAAACCCTAAGTGTTTAACACAAGCCTATCATGCTTCCCCTATGTGTGTGTGTTTGTGTGTGTGAGGGCGTGTGTATGTTTGAGGAGGAGGGTCAGACTTTTGAGGATACTAACACTGTTTTTATCAGAAAGTTTTTAAAGGCAGCTATGTTAAGTCATGCCAAATAATTTTTTTTCTATTTGGGTATATGTACATTATCAGCAGTATGGAGCCAAAAGACGACCGTGTGCTGCGTTCCTACACAGTCCGGTATTGACTCTACTCCACTCTGCTTGCTTGGAACTGACACTTCTACTTTCTCGAAGTTTTCCACTAGGGTGTCAGTAAACTAGAATTTACACACCAGCTCCCCGCCCAGAAACGCCCAGAGTCGACCAAAACAAACCAAAACATTCAAATCCAGTCAGAGGACAGAGTCTCTGCAGACACAGTCACCACCACACATTTATGGAGGCCCAGAAGGGATGATTGAGCAACATTAGTTTTATATATATCTATATTTTGGGTTTTTTAAGGAAAAAGCTGCTGACTCTCCCATTAATGACAACAAAAATTAAAGTCCTAGGTAACCAATATAGCGTAGTTTACATTTTACCCAAAATAGTCATCACTGTCTAAACTGCACACAAACACGGGCAATTTTGACAGTGTCACCTCCTCTGCGGTAACTTGCGTCTATGAGACGCCGTAACAATTTGACGAAAGCCAGTATTTGCTGCCGTGTGAATTTCAATACGTCACCACTGCTCGCTCTCTTTCCCTCACGGATCAGTGTTCTTTTTAACGTATACATGGGATAAATAAAGTGGCGATATTGAGTGAACATCTGAAATTTACTCGTTATTACAGAAAAAAAATGTATGGAGTAATGTAAGATTAGGGCTCCTGTAGGCAGGAACATTACACAGTGTTAACTTTGAATTTATTGTAAATTTGACAACATATTTGGGCATATTGTCTTGCGAGTGACATTTCCTGCTGACGGTCAGCAGTGTTTTATTTGCTTAGCTTACCAGGAACCTTGGCAAAAGTCATACCAGGAGTAGCAGGTGTAGCCGGGACTGCTGATGGAAAACTAGAAAAGTCCAGTTCAAAAGAAAGCCGAGTGGAGTGATGCAATAGAAAAGAGGCAATGGAGAACCTAAGCAATTGGTTACTGCGAGAGAATCGTCATGGGAGAGTATAACCTCCTTAAATCCAACAACCACTGAGTCTTACCCGAGTGATATTTTTGCATTCTTCCTTTTTCACAGTTTCAGTATTTCTACTTCCTTCCTGTAACTTTAGTTTTTGTAAAACCGAGTCTGAAGAAACAAGAATTTGAGCTGAACCGTTGTGACTGCCAAACCCTGTCGTCTGACCAGACTCCATGTTTGTCTTAATCATATCAGTCTGTCCTCTCTCTCTCTCTCTCTCTCTGTGCCCCTGTGCATGTTCTTTATGTACGTGGATGACTGTGCGTGGACCAATTTTGTAACAGTTGTACAAAGCCTTGTTAAGTTAACCTGTGTATATAAATGTTATACATAATATATTAAATTATTTGTTTTGGAAAATTTTGGATTGTGTGTATTTTTTTCCTCAAATGTGACTTAAAATGATAACGTTACTGACAGTAAGCTGAGTGAAAAAAAACAGTGTTTTATACAGTTTGATAGAAATAACATTCACAGAAAGTTTAGTGTCGACTAGTTAAACAAATATAACAATTTGGACACTGAATTGACTTTTCACCAATAATATAATTCAATAAATCACTTGGGTAAGGGTTTTTAATTTAATTGTTATTGTCCTGTATAAATTCATTTAATGACTCATCTGAGTGTTGCTGCAGATTTGATGATGTGAAATGTGAAGCTTCAGTTATTACGACACACCAACGTTCACAACTGATCTTCCATCATTTATTGATGATTGTCTCCATTACACTTGTCATGTCAGTGTCACTTTTGAACACAGTGGAAAACAAACAGATGCAACAAAACAACCCGATGATGCAAACATTGCCGTTTGGATCGACGTGATCGGCTACATTTTGAGTCGCCCTGTGATAAAAAGGTGCAGCTTCACATATGTCAGACATTAAACAAACAGTCATTAAGAAGTGTAAGAGAAGTTCACAGGTGCTTTCATCTCTGGTCTTAAAAGGGAATTCCTGTATTTAAAATAATTGTGTTTAACTTAAAGTATAGGCACCAAAACTCTTCAGCCAGCAAACACGCTGTAAAGGCGTATCCATGGCGACAAATTAGCTCTATCCAAGTACCTCCATCAAAACTTTAAAACTACCTGAATTCTCTGTGAATATAAGTCAGAGGAGACACTGACAAACATTCAGGGGTCAAGAATCAACTGTGAAAGAGTGCAATAAAATGACAAGTGCTCTCATCTAAAAATGGCTGCTCCTCCCCGTTTCAAACGGTGATGTTTTAACTACATGACTCATGATCATCAGATCTGTGGGTTGACTTCTGTTAGTGGAGAGCAGAATGGCTGCAGCAAAACGCTCTGAGATAAGGGTAGTTTAAAGCCTACAAAGAAATAAATATATGGTGACATGACATTGGGCCTGATTCACAACAGAGACAGACTCAACCAAAGCTGTGCAAAAGACGCCGTCCATTCACACAACACACGTAAAGGGTTAACTGCTCCCCTAACTGCACAGTAGAGGAACACAGTGTCTCTGTGCTCTGATGCTGTTTGCACATTTTCAGATGATAAGTCATTATGGGGAAACTCAGCCCCTTTCTATGCAAATAAGCCCCATTCACAAACATGGTTGCTAACGGCAACATGATTGATTGATGGCAGTGTTTCCCACAAATAGCTGGGCCGCCCAAGCATATTTCTGACCTGTTTTTTTTTTTATATTTTCATTTATTAATAAAATTGCTGAGTGCACAGATAGAGTGAGAGTGAGAGAGCGTGCACAATAGAGTGCAGGCGCGCGCTCTCTGGAGTTCACGGCACGGTAAAACCAAGACAGCTGTATCGACTCCGCTTCAGAGAAAGAGAGACAGAGAGAGAAGGTCCACTGTCCATACAACCCTCTTGCTCATATCAAAAGTGAAGCTTCTCATGGCTTTGTTTTAAAAATGTTAACGTACAGCTGCTTGCTGCTGATGCTGAACTCCTGTAAATAACGGAATATGGAGTGGAACTTTTCAAAACGTGGCGTACTCCTGGTGTTTACATCTGTGCGCGTGCGTTGATACATTGAGCAGATTAAAGATGTTGAAAAAAGTAAATTCATTTATTTGGGAAAACACATTTGATATGAATAAAAATCTAATATTAAAATAAACCCTAGGATAAGAGTAACAAGAAAAGAAAATATCGCCTTAAAGCCTCCCCGTGCGAACTCTACCGCCCAGGTATCTCCCAGGTCATTCTGTGGGAAACACTGGATTGCATTTATTTATGTGTTCAGCACACAAAGTGCCCAACTTAGTGCCCAATATCTTCAGAGTTACACGCTTTGTGACGCAGACCTTAAGGCAGGGCAGATAGTGGGAGCAAATGATGCACAATTTTTTTGGCGCGATTAGCGTAATCTGCAATCCTTTCTAAGTGAATCAGGCCCATTGTGTCGCTCATACTTCGACAGGAACATTATAATCCTAGTATTCAGGCTCCGATGATCAGTGTAAGTACCAGTCCAGGCTTGGCAAAGACAATCTCTTGCTGCCGTCAAAAACCAGCGGATTAATCCACCAGGATGATTTAAATAAAGACCCTCTTTATGTAGCAGGTAAGAGGGGATTAAAATCCAGATGTGGATCACATATGCGTCCTCCCTCCCTCGATCCAGTGCACTCAGTGAGGGAGGATGACGGCTTCCCATTCATTATTTTTTGATTCAATCCTTTCTGCCGTACAAATAAAAACTTCTTGCTGTGGGTGAATGGGTGAAAAGTCTTTTGTGAGGTCTGTTCATGAAGTGATGCGGTTCTTCTTCTGGGCTCTCCTCAGCAGGTAGACCAGACCCTGAGCCACAAACGGCCACACCAGGAAGAGGAGCACGGTCTGACCCGACACGTCGAACGGCCACCACGTCTCCTCCTGAGAGAGAATGAAATGTTATTTAGACATAACACCCAAACAGCACTGTTTATCATTGTGTAGTGTTAGTTTTTCAACTTAGTTTTTTTAGGGCGCGGTCACACTGGCCATCTGTACCGTGCTGTACTCAAGCACGATTACATAAATAAATTAAAAAATAAAATAGACGCTCGGCCGAGTCCGTGCGCGAGTCCAGGCGGGCGCCCGCACATCGGAGAACAACACAGAGAATATGACAGCTACTTTGTGGCTTATATTGTGTCATTATAGTCAGATACATGAAACTCTGGATTTCTCCATTAGGGGTGCAGAAATGCAAAATGTGCTCTAATCGATTACTCTTCCCATTGTTAAAGCGAGTACTCGAGTAATCGTTTTGTAGTTCTTTTTTTTTCTGTGATTCTTTTCCTGCAACTATGACGCGATGCCGACTGTATCTATTGATTAATTTGAATCTTCTGGATTTTAATAATTGTTAGTAAGGGCGCGGTCACACTGGCCATCCGTACCGTGCTGTACCCAAGCACGATTGCCCCCCCCCCCGCAGCGACATTCCCCCGCTGGCCGGCACGGCCCGCGGTCACACTACACAGGACTATCTCTGCCTAAGCACGATTACCTCTTGTACATAACGTCTTAATACAACACATGCACGCTTTACGTTATTATGAAGCGTGCTCAGTTTACAAACAGGCGGACGAGAGAGAGAGAGAGAGAGAGAAAGAGAGACGCGCAGTCGAGTCCGCGTCTGCACATCAGGGAAAAACACAGAACATGACAGCTACTTTTCTGACTTTACAGCTTATTTTAAGCCATTTTAATCAGACACAGCAATAAAAAAATAAAAAAATAAAATAGACGCACGGCCGAGTGCGCAGCCGCACATCGGAGAACAACACAGAGCATGACAGCTACTAAGAGGTCTTTGTATTAACATTCAAATATGACATTTCTTACTTCAACAGACAGAAAACCTCAAATAAAAATTCACACAGACGTGTTATGACCGTTTTAACACTTTATTATAATTAGAGCAGTGAGTGTGGTGAGAGGACGTGCAGACATCAATGCGCACTCGTCGCACATTGAAGCTGTTTTGACAGCAACATTCTGTTAACAGAGACTACAGTCTGCAGTGTAGAGCACACTTTACTCTGGTAAATGAAGTTACAATAGAACAGGTGAACTGTTTCATCTTTCTCCTCTGTACGTCATGACACACTCGCTCAATCTCGCTCGTCCATCCGCTATGAGCTATTTCTCCCTATAAGGTTGTTCCATTTTGTAGTTATTAAAAGAATAATCATCTAAAATTCCAAAATATAGGAAAACATCTAGTTATGCTGCTCTGTCCTGGACGATCAAACGTTGTTGGTTTAGCAGAGTAAAGCGGTAATCGCAAAGTGAAAGTCCTTCTTTTTCTGTGGACTAAAAAGACAATTTGAACTGAACTTTCGTAGATCATATTTCGTTTGTTTGGGACTTTTTGTTCATTGTGAATTCATAGGGGGGTTAATTAAAGGGATATTTTTGTTAGGGTAGCAGCGTACGGATCAATAACGGACGCGTTTCAGCACAGAGCCTTTATCAGCGCTTTGTTTGTCATCTATTTTCTTTTTGCGCTCGTGCTCCTTTTTTTCCTGTTTTGAATTAGGCCTATCCTAGGACCCACAATGCAACAAGAAACATTTACAAAAATGTGGACTACAAAACGATTATCGATTACATTTTTTTGTAACCGATTATTATTTAATGAACGAGTTTGCACCCCTATTCTCCATAATGAAGTCTGTCAGCGTTGTGTACCCGCATACTTGTGATCGTGCATGAAGTGTACCGTGCTGAAGCACACCTCTTCAAAGTGTGCCAAGGAAGTGTACCGTGCCTGAGCACGATACGGAGCGGTCACACTGGCCAAACGAACTGGACGCTTGCGTTGACGCGTGCTTGGGCACGGTATGGATGGCCAGTGAGACTGCGCCCTTAAAAGCTTCGGTTCATTTTAATTTGAGATATCACTTCAAATATATAATATCAAAAATGCTACCATCCAGCTTTCACTCAATAACCAGTGTGTGAACCTTCGGCCACTGAAGACACATTCTGTGACTTTTCCGACTTTTTTCCTGTTACTAGATTGACTGACAGGTAGTGCGAGTCACCATCTGTAATTCAAAGCTTTCAGACTCGTGACTGGTGCGGAGGCTTGGAGGGCAGAAAGAGCTGAACACTCTGTGGAGCTGCAGCACCAGGTTATTAATTTACTGTCACTTTAAAACTATGCATGTTCACGAAAAAGATAAAGTGCCCAAAAAAAGTTTTGTGACCCTTATACAGCAACAAGGGACACCATTTAATTCGCCGTAAAGCCCTCGCCAGAACTTTCCTTCTGTGATGTTTACATAATTTATTTTAAGTGGAGAATTCTTGGACTTATACTAAGTGAGTGCTTATTAGCTAACATTAGCTAGTAAACATTCCCTTATGATAGAATCAGGATCACTGTCAGTCAGTGTTCTGGGGCAGAAATAATTAGCTCAAGTTTACACAATCTTTGATGTGAGGATGAGGAGAAGTCTGTTCTTCTGTTCCCTCACAGGGACAGCCGAGCGTTTAACGGCATTCATCCACGATCTCCTCCTGTCTGGGTTTTCTTTTCTGATTACATTCTGTAGAACAACCCGCCCTCGTCTCCTCGACTATTAGTGCCTCACGTTGAAAAACAACTGTCTGTTAAAATCTGATAAAAACACGTAGGTAGCAACCGAGACCGGCATCTTCTCCTTAGCGTGAAGCCTTTCTTGCCCACCTGGTGCACCTGGACTGCCACTGTATGGTTTCAAAATGCCTCCTTAGAAACCAATGAGTGACATCACTGAGACTACGTTAATGAGACTACGTTAATCTTTTAGTCGGTCACTTCTAGTGTTTACTTCCCAATCGACTTTTCTGAACCAGAACATTTTGCACACGGAGATCTTCTTACCTCTTGTTGTGAGGCTGCAGCTGCACACTGCAGACACGGCCTCCACTCTGAACTCTGGGTCTGTCAAACACAAAATAACTTTAGAGCACTGAAGGCATCTTAAGACTCAGAGTACATTCTAGATGAAGAGCTGTAGGAGTTATATTACCACCTGCTGTATCAGACTGTGATCAAACACAAGTGTACTCGGACACTGAACGATGTTACTAACTAAGCAGACGAGCGGGGAGGAATTGTGCTCGAGTATGTTACGAAACAATCTTGCCTAAAGTGAAAACGCCTTAAGTATAACATTCTCAGAGACTTTTTCAGGTCACCATGGTAACGACATGTCAATAATAAGTAGCGCTGCCCTAAATCATGCTGTGTCGTCTATTTCACTCTAAATGTGACGAATATTTACAAACTTCACATCGTGGTGTGTTGACTTATAAAGATTATAATCTCTGGAAAGAAGCTGTTAACATTTTGTGGTAGAATTCAATCAGTTTTCCTTTTAACATCAGTGGAGTTGCATCCTGCTGGCGATTAAAGAGAATGCAAGTATTAACCATTTTCACATTTCCTGAAGGAGAGGATAAATCCAATCCTTACATACAGTCATTGAACGAGAAAACAAAGAACAGTTTTGGAATAGCAGCTCACATGCGTGGCAGCGAGCCTCTCCACCACCTCCAGGCGCTCCATCACGCTCCTCATGTCCTCTCTGAGCCTCCGTAGGGCCAGGATGATCTGCTGCTGCAGCTGGACGTCATGCAGCCTCTCTGCTGTCGACTCTGAGCCGTCTCCGCCTCCTCGCCCGGCCCCTCCTCCTCCTCCACCACCACCTCCGCCCGGTGCCCCCCGTCTCGGACTGCCCTGAGGAACACCACCTGCAGAACATCGGGAGTAGTTTAAATGCAGACATTTCACTCTAACCCCAAACTTCCACCAGATACGTGTGCATTGTGAGTCTTAAGACAGACATTCAGAAACAGGGAAAGTTACAATTAGTACAACAGTTCAATCAAATTGTAATAAATTTGAAAAGATTCATTGCTGCAACCTTCATATTGCTTTAAATCAGACACTCTGAGGTCTCATTGTGAAGCAGCTCATGTATGATGTCACGTCTTTCTGCCCATATTTACGTTCTCTCCAGTTGTGGTACGAAGGGTCCCGTCCGACGTCTCGACTCCTCCTGTTGTGTCCTGGACCTTTCCCATCGTCCGCCCCCTCTCCACCCTGACCTGCTCCGACCTGTCTGACCTCCAGGCGACCTTCGAGGTGATGGCTTTGAACCGCAGAGGACTCCGAGGACACGTGGCCGTTGTGGAAACCGTTTGACTTGACGACTGGAATCTGTGCAGAGAAAATGAGCTCATTCACATAAAATAAAACTCGGAATTTACACGTTATGTTACAAATACTGCCCCCGCTAACAGGAATAAATAGTTGTACTACATCTGATTCCATGCGTTTATGTCATCAACTTTCAGAAGTTGCACCTTGATGTTGCTGATTTGCTCGACTGAATCCACAGAGTCACAGAAGATCTCGCTCTCTGAGTCGCTGGTCAACACCAAACCCTCCGACACACCTGAGTCTGCAGGAACACAACAACACATCACATGTTTAGTACCAGCTGTAAGTGTATTTGTGTTTGAGATAAAAAGGACATATTATGATATGATAATAGATTGTTTAAGACATGTCCATACTTTTTAAAGGGAACAACACAGAATAAAAGACAAGCTGGCAATAATGCTTTAAATATATTTATCTTGGAGATCGAGGTTCAAAGGGATTCATGGTTTGTTATGATTATTTCTCACAATCTTTCAACATAATATATTAAAAACTCACAGATTCAAAGCCCCTCATACCAAAATGTGTTCCCTATCCTTCATGACAAAATAAGTAACTCCCTTTTAGTGCTGATTAAGACTTTTGTGAATGAGTTCTCTCTGGTGGTTGGTGGGTGGATTCTTTGTGACATCAGAGTGCATCACAATCACTTACCGTTGGTGATGGTGTTAGCCGTGAGGTCTATAACCTCGGACAGGTTGAACTCCTGATCCGGATCTGCAACCTCTGGAGGAGAAGAGTCTTCTGTAGAAGCAGCGTGCTCCTCTTCCCCCTCCTTCATCCGTGCAGGACTGTCAGCGTCCTCACTGCCTTTAAGGCCTGCAACAGATTGTCAACATTACAGTTATCATTGTTAGAATAGAGATCCTCCATCAGACAGACGGTCAGTCAGTGCTGGTTAAGAGTCTGAGCCTCTAGGCTCACACACCTTCTTTGAGCGTGAGCAGAGACTCTGGAGGCCGCGGCATGTCGTCGATCACCAGGTAGAGAGGCTCGAAGTGGTGGAGAAGCGAGGCGGTCTTCTCATTCATGGGCATGGTGTCGATGACCTGCAGAGTCAGTGGAAACATTTATTGATCCCTGGATTTCTAATAATGGCTCTCTGTTCATCTGAGCAGGCGGGCAGAGACTTTGTTTTTAAATCAGGAAAATAATTGTTTAGTCTCGATCCTATTTTTTTTTTTTTACATAAACTGAGGTCTAAATAACTGATATGTTACAAGAGCTCAGGTGTTCCCAGAAGGTCGTCATGTCTGTAAAAAGATTTCTGCTCAGGAATCCCTGCCAGCAAAACAGCAGTCAAAGTACGTCCTCTGAGAGTGGGGTTGTTGCTATACCAGAATTTCAACTTTCTATATGATACAAACAATATTGTTAACTGTTTTGATACAAAATAAAACAACAACAATGATAGAAGTCCGAGGCCCCTGATATCAGGTTAAACTTGTTGATAATCACCAAAACATGCAGGCCAACTCCTGCACAAAACCATTTGGTTTTGAAACTTTGCCAACACATTTGGGCGTTTTAGACTTTGCTCTCTCTCTTTCACTTGTGGCACATTGTGGTTCAAAACATAACTGAAGGTCTTTAGTGTTTTTTTAAAGCTTCAGTATTTTGTGATATCATCCATCATTAAAATAAGCTAAAAAGCTCTGATTTTAAGGTAAGTCTGTTAAATAGCAAGGTTACTTTTTTAACCAGAAACAGATGTTACATTGCTTTTCTTTTTACTGCCACTAGATCAAATTAACAAAAACAATAACTTCACCTTGCAGAGCTCAAGAGTTTCTTTTCTTTTGCTTTTTTTCTAAGTTTGGTTCTAATCCAACTCAAGTTTTCTGTATCCCACAAGAACACAAAAAGGGCAGCATTCGACCAGCAACTCCTGAACTCTGCAAGGAAAATCAATCATCTTACCCCACTGGAGTCTGGTGATTTTAAGAATAGCAGTGTAAAAGCATCTTACTCCTTTACAAAAAAGATCTACCGCTGTAGGAATCCTAACTGCACCTATCGAACGCCTTCTTCTCCGGGTCCATTTCGAAAAACGTTAACTAGCAGCATGATGAAAATATAAACAGTGGGCTTGTAGCTTCAGGCTTTTCAAAACAGACTAAAAACACTGCGGGTGCCTGACCAATCAGAGACATTCTGTGCTGTAGGACCTACCACCCCCCCAAGGTCCCAGGACCTCTGGAGTCCTGATTAAATCAGAGTGGTACAAGAAAGTATATACTGGACTCTAAACACTTTAAATGAAAGCCAAGCAGAGCTTCAAAAAAAAACCTGTCATGTACCTCCTGAGCTACATTCTTCATCTCTTCCACGTAAGCTGACATGGCGCTCTCACTGTTCATGTCTCCCAGGCTGCTCCAGGCATCCCTAACACGCACAAACACAACAATTGTTAAAGATATCAACAATGACATGTGATGAAACTGCTGTAATACTAACTATCAAGTGTTTACTGTGCAGTGAAATGAGACTTCTTTTTTTTTTTACTTTATCGGATAGGAAAGCTGAAGAGAGACAAGAAATGTTAGGGGGCAGAAAGCGGGGGATGACATGCAGCAAAGGGCCCAGGTAGGATTTTAACCCACGGCTGCTGCGACAAGGACCAACTCCTCTGTACATGGGGCACACAACATGACTGTTAGGCTTTCTGGCGCCCTGATTTAAGTCATTTTTAACAGAGCGTGTCAGGTTTACTTAACTTCACTCCTTCCATTGTTCCCCTGTAAAAGCAGAGCACTCATGAAGGCCACTCAATAACCAGAGGCTGGCAGGAGAAACTCTGGAGGAAGTCTGTTTTGTTCACACAAGCCGCTCAACCCGAAAACCTCAGTGAGTTTTCAGGAGTTTTGTGCAAAGTGTGAACGAGGCTTTACACATGTTGTTGACACAGAGTCAGTATTAAAGTTTGTGTGCATTTTGGCACATGGTTCCAGTTTTTGTCATTTAATATAAATGAGTAGACCAGATATTAAACTGAGTGGTAGGAGCGCTGTTTCAAATCCTTGTGTAGAACTGGCTGTGAACTTGCCTGCTATGTAAATAAAGCGTCCTTTAAATAACAGGACAGTGTTGCACTGTTGACTTTAGACCAGGTCTCTGTATGTCAACGGTGCTATCACTTTCTGCTACCTCAATGTAGCGATGTGCCAACATGTGCCCGAGCACCTGAGTCACAGTTTCAGCTTACACAACAGAGTCGGGCTGAATGAAACCTTTTTGTAATGTGTGAGATAAAAGCCTTCAGTCACTAACCTGCAGAGAGATCACACTGAAGATGATATAAAAATGTAGCATGTAGACACAGCGTCTACTCTACTGGCTAAATTGATTCAAAAATGTTGGTTAGACATTGTTATAACACATGCACACACACAAACAGACCATTTGTAGCGCCCCACGGGGTCCCAGAAGCCGGGTCGAGCTACTGTACAGGGTCCACACACCGCCTGCTTGTACAGACTGTAGAAACGCAGCATCACCTCATAGGATGGTCTGTAGGACCCTGCAGGATGACACAAACACACACACACACACACACAGTTATCAGGTTTGGTTACCTGCTTTTGACACATTTACCGGCACAGAAAGAAACATAAAATAACTACTACCGACTACAACAGTGGTTCTCAACTGGTATAGTCTCAGGACCCACCACCAACTCCTTCATCAAAAATCTTTACCTAAATGTCTGATATTTTTCAACCAATCCGATTTGTTCAGTGGAAAATGGTTCAGTTTGGACATCCGACGGTATAAAACATGTGACAGAACAAAGACAGAGGACCAAACAAATTTTTTTAAAAAGAGCTGCAGAGACTTTTTGACACTTTTTGTCTTGTTCAGGCACATTCCTAAAACACTGAAAATGGCTCCGTGACTCACTTTGGGGTCCCGACCCACCAGTTGAGATCCACCGGGCTAGAGACTTTGAAGGTCAAACCTCAGTTGTGATAGACACATACATTGATTTATAATTTTTTCAGATTTATGATTTATAACTTTGAGTCACTTCAAACTGTATTCAGAAATCTAATGTTTCATTAAAACAACAACAACTAATGCAGTCTGTGACATTGATAAAAAGGTGTATGAGGTCATTTGTTGTGAGTTAAAAGGTGAGGTACCATTTTTGGGGAGGTTATGGATGACATCCACAGCAGCCTGAAAGCGTCTCTGGTGATCGACCACGCACTCAGCCATCGCCGGGACCGGCATGACCCTCGAACTTATGGGACGAGTGCAGGAGGCGCTGAGGTGACAAAACACAAACACAGGAAGAGTGTGTTAAGAGAGTCCAATCAGTTATGTTATTTACATAATGCTGCTGGAGGTCCTCATCAAGGACTCGACGAGTGTTAAAACATTTAATAAATTATACCCCATGCATGATTTTATGCTGCTATTAACGGTGTCAACGTCTTCATTCATATCACAAAAGACAAAAATTGATTAAAATGGAATATGTGCTGCATTGATCTTTAAAGTAAATTTAAACAGATATTATGCACATGTTATTTTGTGTTCAGATTCAAAGAATAGTGATTTCTGCATCAGCTGCCGGCTAGCTGCCTGCAGGATTAATAAATCCCTCCACAGATCAGCTGACTGCTGTTTGATCGCCGCTCGCAGTCAGACTGAGAGGAACAAATGAATTCAGGAATGTACAGACTTGACTTTCAAAACTTCCACAATATCTAAAAAACTGTTTGTTTTCACATCAACAGGCGGAGACAAAATTAAATTTCGTGTGAGTATTTACCGTAGGTTAATAAAAAATATGTTGTGATTGCTTAAATTTAGGATGACCATGTTTTACCTAACCCTAACGGGCCCCTCAGAACGTTTCCCCCTTTTCCCTAATGGGTATCGTTGTTGATCGATAGTATCCAAAAGTACTGACGTTTTGAGAAAACAACAGACCTTCAGTCATATTTTAACCCAAAGCTGCTGTGAGAGAGAAAGAGCAGCGGCGGTCCATTCAAAGGTCGGCAAACACGGACATTTCTCAAGTCTTGTAATCATCTCATAAAAATGTAAAGATTATGTTTATGAGATGATTGCACGCCAATAATTTGCCAAAGCATTTGTGCAATTTGTGTCTTTAAACTACCTCTAACACTTCAAATGTTTTTTTTTGTCACCTTCATTGTTAATCGTTTGTTGCCAGTTTCACTGACTTTAATCCACCTTGTTGTCATTACATTTAATCTCATGCCTCCACCATCATGCTACATCACGGCCCTAGAGGAACAACATTTCATCTCACTGTGTACTTTTATATTTGGTTGAAAAGACGATAAAGAGAACTCGACTTGACAAGTGAGACAGCGTGAAGAAGTTTGCCTGCAATTGTTGGTCATTTAAAACAAGAATTTGTGGAGCATTAGGCGTTTATTTATATTTATATGTATCTTTCTTTTGGTTTGGTGTTTGATGATTGGATTGTGATGTGTGTGATTCTGCTGTTTTGATTTCTGTATCTTATTCTTATTACCAATACCAATATTAAGGAGAGAAAAAATTCTGATACCGATATATCGGCCGATATCTTCGATCTTTAGAGACAGATAAAGGAATACACAAACATTTATTGCGTTGATCCCTCAAATGCTGTTATCAAACACTTCTGAAAAGACTAGATTTATTTTTTTTACAGTTAAACAAAAACTTTTATTGACCATAAAAACAACAGTGTACTGAAACATTAACTTTTAATTACAAATTAACAATTATATAAATAAACTATATAGAAATCAATAATAAACTTACATTAGTTATATCCGGTTATATTTTATATCGGCACATATCAGCCACGTGATATAATAATAATATCAGCATATTAAGCGGTTGGCTCTACTGGAAACAAATTCAATTATTCATGTTTTTAAACTAGATGTGAAGGGTATTGATCTTACATGTAAGGACAGGCTTTATAAATAAATATGCCATTACTGTTCATTTTTTTTATATCATTGTATTCCCTTTTAATTTGTGACTCTCTTGTTGAATAATCAGGAACTATTTAGTCTCATAATTCTTAATTATTGTCTTCCTCACATTTCTCTTTTAATGTTATTGTATTTTTCAAAGCACTTTGTAACACTGTTTTGATAAGTGCTATATATAAAGTTCATCATTATAATATAATTATTATTATTATATTTAAATGTGTCTCCCTAATAGGGCTGGGAAATTAATGGAAAATTAATTGAAACCGACATTTAAAACCTCTAATGATGAATCTTTTGATTATTTTGAGGGCAGAGTCACGTGACAACACATCCAATCCCCTAAACAGTGTTTGTTATTTGAACATGTTTTATCTTTAGGGAAGACAACACAGGACAAAAAGAAGTCAAATGTAAACACTGCGGAAAAACTGTTTGCAAGAAAGTTATTTATTTTTTTACTTTAAAACTAAAATATGTCGTTTTCATGCTTTGATTTCAGTTCATCAGATATGCTCTCTTTCATTAGAAAACATATCCCAGCTTTAATAGTTGAGCATATTTAGAGTAAAGACCATGTCAGTGAACTATGAGGGCAAAAACAAAAAACAAATAATTGTTCAATTACTCGTGATATTGATTTGGGGACAGATCGTCCAGTTGTTTGTTTACAGTTTAATCCACTGAAAATCTCGAAATAAATACTTTTTACTTTAAAGATAATGTAACCCCCAACACACGGATCACCTCCTTAAAATCAAACTCTTAATAATCTCAATCACATTAATGCAGAAAAGCGCGTTTTTAGTTGAAATACTGTCAGTCAGCTGACATAGCAGCCAAGTTATGGAGCCTGGTGTGGCTTAGCTTAGCAGCAGTTAGCTTAGCTTGTCAACTTGTCTCACCTCTCGGACTGTCCGGACACTTTACATCTCCGGCGCGACGTAAACAACCGATTTATAAGAGACACCGAAGCAGTTTAAGAGACCTCACGTCTCCGGCCGGCGACTTTAGCGTTAACTCTGACGGTAAAGTTTATTCGTGAAGCTGCCCCTGATGTACCTACCTGGGCTGGGGCTGCCCTGTCGTCTACGGCCACTCCGCGATGTAGTTCTAAACAGATGACTTCCGTATCGGATGACGTCACACGTTTTTGACGTGTTTGACTGGGCATTTAAAGTGACAGACGCCTAAAATAATAATACCCTAATAACAGTGTACTAAACTTTAAATTGCTTGAATAAACACCCTTTTTCAAATGGCTGACCTATTATCTTGTTTTGCCTCGATATTAATTGGCATCCTCAAAATCAATCGAAACCAAAGCTTGTTTCTTCACTTTGATGATCGCTTTCTCTGATTTATTTATTTGTGGGGTTTTATTCTCACCGGGTCACTTAAAGAATTTGAGGACAAGAATTTAGACGTATCAAGAAAAACATGGAACCATCAAATCCCGGGAGAACCTCTGCAGTTCATGGAAATTACACGCACTATTTTCGGTTTAGGCGCAGCGGCATTGACCCAATTAAAGATGACAGTAGCCTTTATAAGGGGATAAAAGACTGTTTAAATTACTGCTCTGTTCATCGCAGTTTTAAAATATACACAATTATTATAGATCACTAGCTCAAGAAGAGGACCGTTAATCCATACTGTACACATGAGGGTCTCTCTTTCGTCTATAATCCTTTAAAAATCCGTCTGATGTCAAGCTGCCAGAAACAAACAACAACATAACCGGAAATGAGAGTTTTCTTCAGAATAAAAGCATGGCAATGGTCTTCTGTAAAGAGTTGTTTCAGTTAATGCAACAAAACAGAAAAAAACAATCAAAACATGACTGTTCAAATAAAGAGAAAATGTCTTTTGGAACTCATCCAGTGACTATTTTATGAATTTAGTCAATAAAGAGATCATTTCTACAAAAATAGAATATTTTAAGGTGAGCTGATTTCATGACCATAACTATTTCACAGGGGGGGAAAACAGTTGTGGTTGAAAGGTCCAGTAAAGGCAAAGCGGCAACACAGTGGGGGTGAATTGTTTTTATAACTCATCCATTTTGAATGATGATTTATGATTTAGTCCCGACTTTTCAGTTGTTTCACAATGGCGATCTCTGCCCGATCAGCTGCTCCCAACAGATGGTTTTCTGATATGTTTGATATGTTCGTTGTACACCTGCACACAACCTCACAGTGAGAGCAAAGCCACAAGCAAATTCCCCAACTTGGGGACCTACTGCTCACGAGGAATATCGGCTATGATTTATCTGCTAGTTAACTTGTGTTTCATGGTGATAGTGTGTGTATGTGTGTGTGTGTGTGTGTGAGAGAGAGTGAGCGAGTGTTTTTGCTGGCATGTGTATTTAAGCTGTGTGTTTGCGACTACTGCAATACATACAGTTGCAGGAAAAAGTATGTGAACCCTTTGGAATTTCTTAGTTTTCTGATTAAATTGGTCATAAAATGTGTTCTGATCTTCATCTAAGTCTCAACAATAGACAAACACAGTCTGCTTAAACTAATACCACACAAACAATTATATGTTTTCATGTTTTTATTGAACACAACACATAAACATTCACAGTGCAGGGTGGAAAAAGTATGTGAACCCCTAGGCTAATGACTTCTCACAGAGAGTCAGCCAACCTGCAGTCCAATCAATGAGACGAGATTGGAGGTGTTGGTTAAAGCTGCCCTGCTCTATAAAAAACACACTCCAGTTTTGAGTTTGCTACTCTCAAGAAGCATTGCCTGATGTGAACCATGCCTCGCACAAAAGAGCTCTCAGAAGACCTACGATTAAGAATTGTTGACTTGCATAAAGCTGGAAAGGGTTACAAAAGAATCTCTAAAAGCCTCGATGTTCATCAGTCCACGGTAAGACAAATTGTCTACAAATGGAGAAAGTTCAGCACTGTTGCTACTCTCCCTAGAAGTGGCCGTCCTGTAAAGATGACTGCAAGAGCACAGCGCAGAATGCTCAATGAGGCGAAGAAGAATCCTAGAGTGTCAGCTAAAGACTTACACAAATCTCTGGCACATGCTAACATCTCTGTTGACGAATCTACGATACGTAAAACACTAAACAAGAATGGAGTTCATGGTGAGGACACCACGGAGAACGCCACTGCTGTCCAAGAAAAACATTGCTGCACGCTTGATGTTTGCAGAAGAGGACCTGGATGTTCCACAGCACAACTGGCAAAACATCCTGTGGACAGATGAAACCAAATGTGAGTTCTTTGGAAGGAACACACAAACACTATGTGTGGAGAAAAAAAGGCACCGCACACCAACATCAAAACCTCATCCCAACTGTGAAGTATGGTGGAGGGGGCATCATGGTTTGGGGCTGCTTTGCTGCATCAGGGCCTGGACAGATCGCTGTCATCGACGGAAAAATGAATTCCCAAGTTTATCAAGACATTTTGCAGGAAAACTTAAGGCCAACTGTCCACCAACTGAAGTTCAACAGAAGATGGATGATGCAACAGGACAACGACCCCAAAGCACAGAAGTAAATCAGTAACCCCTAACCCTAACCCTAACAGAACGGCTTCAACAGAAGAAAATACGCCTTCTGGAGTGGCCCAGTCAGAGTCCTGACCTCAACCCGATAGAGGTGCTGTGGCATGACCTCAAGAGAGCGATTCACACCAGACATCCCAAGAATATTGCTGAACTGAAAAAGTTTTGTAAAGAGGAAAATTCCTCCTGACCATTGTGCAGGTCTGATCTGCAACTACAGGAAACGTTTGGTTGAGGTTATTTCTGCCAAAGGAGGGTCAACCAGTTATTAAATCCAAGGGTTCACATACTGTGACTGTTTACATGTGTTCAACAAAAACATGAAAACATATAATTGTTTGTGTCGTATTAGTTTAAGCAGACTGTGTTTGTCTATTGTTGAGACTTAGATGAAGATCAGAACACATTTTATGACCAATTTAATCAGAAAACTAGGAAATTCCAAAGGGTTCACATACTTTATCCTGCAACTATATGTATCTGAATTTAACTTATCTTTCCCTTATCTTTGGGCTTTAAAATGTCTCTTCAGAAACCAAGTGGTGACGCCACTGGACTACGTCCATGTTTTATACAGTCTTTGATAATAGCTAGTCTAGGAGTGTGAGTTAAGAATATGTGTTATATTTGATGATCAATTTATTGTTCTTTTTTGTACCTGACATCTTTGGGTTCTAAGCAACTTTTATTTTGAAAGTGGCATCAGGAAGCCGTTGTGAGTTGTGTTTTTTTTTTTTGACGCGTCTGCAGCTCAGTGATAAATCCAATCTCAGTGACATCAGCAGGGTGAAGGCTGGCCCAGACTCCCGTTTTCCTCCTCCAGGATAAAACTATGAGGAGCACACTCTCACGTTGTTCTCCTGCAGGAGCTCCGCACAGCTGATCCACCACACCGCATATCTCCTGCCTCAAATACGACGCAAGATCCGGACACTGGGAGGAGCACAGAGAGGCAGAGAGGGAGTCTGAGCGCGCCTTCCTTGCGTTATGTTGGGACACGGGAAGAAAGCAGCCCCGGTGCTTAAGAACGGAGCCGGGACGTCCGAGTCAAAGGCCATCGATCCCCTGAGGAATCTGGGTGAGTGTTTGTGTCAGAGGTCGTTCAGACATCATGTGTTCAAAGGTCAAAGACGCATTTCTCCTCTGATAGTAACACTGATACACTAACACGCTGATACACATGATGTGTCTGGTGAACCGTTATCTCCCCGCCCTCTCTCAATGCTGTGAGGAGGAAATATTAAAGCTCCAGTGAGGAGTTTTGAGCTGCTTTTGAAACGGACTAAAATTAATATTGATGTCTCTATATGACTTTTAAAAGAACATTAGAATATTGGGGACAAGATCTTTTTTTTTTTTTTTTGTCATTTTAATGGCTGTAACTGCTGCCACAGGGTAGGAATCAGACAAGCCGATTTATGGAAAACTGAAGAAATATCCTTTATTTCATTTTACACAGCAGACGTTCACATAGGCCTACATCTTACTGTTAAAGTAACTCAGCATGACATTTTATGTCAGAAAACCCTGCTTATAGTGTGACAACCCTCATCACAATATCCGTTTTTTAAAATGAGATACAATTATAGAAATCAAGAATATCAATGACTGTTTCAGTTCTATAGCAAGATAAAAAAATAAGCATCCAGAAATTGGTAGTTTGTTTTTAATAAGTAAAAAGTGGGTAATAATATGACCTATATTGGACCAAAAAGACCACTGGAGGGAACTTGAAGTCGTTCCCAATGCATGGTGGGTATAAAAGGATGTCAACTGAATACGATTGAAATCTTTATTAGTAAAATAATCTTAAAAACACCTACAAAAGACAGGTGTTTATGTAAAAACAAGTCTGTAGGAATGAAAACAGGAACACACTGATGACAGGACCACAAAAAAAAAAAAGTACAATCGCATGCATGGTTGAAAAACCGTGTGGCTTCTTCTGATACCTGCATGTCCTCTTTCACCTGTGACTCCCTTCTCCGGCTGCCCGTGGCTGTGATTATCACCTATGCCCTATGCAGACAACACCACCAAATTTACATTTTGATACCACATGTTTTAAATGATACTATGTCCGTTGTTCTAATGTAATGAAAAGAAACAAAGATTGAAAAAATACCTACAGACAGAGAGAGAGAGAGAGAGAGAGAGAGAGAGAGAGAGAGCACTGTTTGTATTGAAGAAATAACTGTTGAAACTGTATTTTTGCATATTTAGACATGTGTGTAGGAGTTTGCTTGAAATTTCGGGTGATTAAAAACAAGAACTTGCCCATAATGGCTGCCTAAGACGTTTATTTTTCTAGCAGTGGTCTTGACACAGGTATAGGCACAGACATTGTTTGAGTTTTAGAAACGCATCAAAGTTTGAAATGAGGTATCACATTGCAGATGTTGTAGATGCAGCATGGACATGCAGCTATAGTTTGGTAAATAATCAGTCAGACCAGAGTGTTTCATCACAACAATCATTCAGAGGCTCATTACACAACCACACCGCCACTGAGTTTCTCCCACTGCTGCAGCTTTGCACTCCTCATTTACAGTAAGTCACACAAGGGAGTTTGTGAGTGTGTGTGTGAGGCGTCTTTGTGAGTGTAGTGACCCAGCCCTTCCCAAATCACAGAGCTGCTTCAGATTCAGACCGTGCATGTTGCTTACTCAGCTCAGGATTCAGCCGTGCGTGTGGAGGAGACCTCACAGCACTCTAACAGATTCACTTCAGAGGTGGAAATTGTTCTTTTGCCTGCAAGCACAATGAAAGGATGTACTTTTCCTTGATTCAAACTTGGGGTTTAGGTGTCTATCCCAAGGACAGATCGGACATGTGGCTGTAGAAGCTGAGAATGAAATCGCAGACCTTCCGGTTCGGAGGCGACTGACTCTACCACTGAGCCACAGTCGCTCCCTTTTTCCTGGACCCTTGAGATAACTTAAATACCACACACTCTGTAGGCACTACACTCCCTGGAGGGTCTTTGTTAAGTGGATCTGCACTGGGCACAGAAAACAGGACTAGAACAGCTCTGCAGTTTAAAACTGGAAGAGACATGTTTTCCCAACTCTTCTTTTTGTTGCTGTTTGTCTGAAATAGTTTCAGCATGTAACTCATATTAAGCAACAGGATTGAAGTTGTAATCCTCTTTAATAACTGTGATCTCGATATCTATCAAAATAATGATCAGGAGTTTTGTCATAATCGAACAGCCCTTTGTCCTGGAGCTGTTTTTAGTATTCAGTAGATCGGCACTACTGTGGACCTGTATTTGGTAACACTTCAAATGAAGGTCACAATATTCACCATTAACTAACTGGCTAACTAGCATGCTAATTATTAGCATACTGGCTGCTTATTAGTCAGGCAAACTTTTTCTTCCCGGTAGACATCACTCCTTCACTGGCGAGAATAAATATGGCGGACATGCGCAAAAGTTTTGTTTTAGGCTGGGGGTGGATTCCATTGGTGGAGATATCAGGGGAGGAGAGGCAATTTCTTTTTACCAGAATCCCACTGTGACATCACAAGGAGAGCACATTTGAGACAGAGCACTTTTCTCTGTGTTGTAAGACTTATGCAGACCACAAACAAAGGACTGGATTGGTTAGTTTCACATTTTGTGGGTCAGCAGACACTCAGGTTACCCAAATATATGTTCAAAAACACTGTACAAGTGGATTTTTCATATGTCCCCTTTAATGGCCAACTATAGACTCTAATCATGTACAATAAGTTACTAATAAGCAGCCAGTAATAATTAGCATGCTAATAAGCAACTAGTAAATGGTGTAATCCTGTTTTGTTTTTCAAAGCTTTGGTACTTTTTGATACTATCAAGCATTTAGATAACAGAGTTTGTTTCATTCATCCTTCACATGAACCACCGTACATGATCTCCTCAGGCTAAGATGAACTTCCAGCTGAATACCCATTGGTCATTTTTTAATCTAACGACAGCTTCCAAAACAGACCGGAGCACTCCGCTAATTGAAATTTCAACCCTCACTCCGCTGCCTCAGGTCTTTCTCTCTCTGGGTCCACAGTCCATAGACTGTATGTGGTCCACACCTTTTCTTCTCTAACCCCACCCAGCTACGGCTTACAGAGAGGAGATGTGGTCCAACTCATGTGTATATATACACCCATGCTTATTATGACTATACTCTGCTTTCCCCCCTCTCTTCATCCCCTCCCTTTTCTCTCCTCCCTCTCTGCCCCTTTTTTTCTGTGCCACAGAGTTCCCATCAGCTGTTAACCTCCTGAACAGACATTACGTTTGTCTTTCCTCAACAATGGTTTTATCTGTTTGCTTTTTTAGGTGTGCAGGATGATGAAGATGTGAAACGGATGTTGCAGGGCTCCAGCATGGTAAAGGTAATACATCTTATGAACTGAGTTGTTGGGTCAGCGCTTTACCGCTCAAATCTTGAGTCATGTTGTGGGTCAACACTTTTTTTCAAAACAGAAATAATTGACATATTTATTATATCTAAAGGTCCGTTCACCTCGATGGCAGAAAAGACGGACTCTGAAGCTGCTGGAAGACGGAGTCACTGTCTGGTGTCAGTCCCACAAAACCTCCAGCCGAGCCAAGGAGCTACAGTCCTGTAAGTGTGTTGATATCAAAAAGAATTCATCAAAGGAAGCATTGCTGATTTAATGAGACATTCACAATTACACTGGACCGGTTGTGTGTTCTTCAACTTGCATGGCTTAAGCAGGCAAGCATATGCTAATGTACAGATGAACCGGTTAGCCCAAAACGCGGTCATGGGCGAGGGGACATATTAGATATTTTACGAGACAATCATTGCACAAATATAATGTAAAAAAACATCACAGGACTCTTCGGCTCAAGGCAAATACATTTCAGAAAAACCAATTGGACATTGTATAGACAACCACAGATTGAAGACGAGGACAACGCCATAAGTGAATTATGGGATTTGTGATAATAGCTGCACAAGTTTGTTCAAGTTCTGAGTATTTCTCTTTAGCACAGGTCAAACTGAGTTGAAGAAGAACTGCCTGCCCTGAACCTTCTCTCATTGTTCCACCCTTCTCTAGATGGTGGTAAAGCACCTCTAATCTTCTTTGCCAAACTTCAATAAACACCAGAAGAAGACGTAGAAGAAATCCTGTCATCGTCTGTTACATCTAGGTCCACAAAATAAGGGCAAAAGTAATCATCTATGCAAGAAGTGACACAGAAACAAGAAATGAGTCTGACAGTCAGAGTGAGCCTGATCATGTCTGACCTGTCTCCTATTTAGGAACATTATTTTGGCCAGCCAGAGCAGACGTAGCCTTGAGCAACTATCCTCAAGCAGAGATAAGAAGGACACTGCAGAGGTGACGCAAATGTCAACTTTAATGCATCTATGTGGGAGTTTTCAGAAGGAGGTTTGGATCCCAGAGGAGAGTGAATTAAGATGATTCAGCTGAAGAACTAAATACCAGATTTCGACTTCAGCTTCAGATTTTGTTTAGGTTATGAAGATATTGTAACACACACACACACTCCTGCACACTAAACACACGCTGTGCCACATCATAAGCAGATGTAGTTTTGTGGCAGTTAAAGGCCTTGTACTGTACTTGGATACAGACCTAGTGGTCGAGTCTTATGGTAACTATATAGCACCAAACCACAGACTCAGGGCCGCCTCCCACCACCATGTAATGTCCTATAATCTCTCTGTTTGAACTACAGCAGGACCGGCTGTCATGTTAGACTGAAAATAGATGAGCTCTATAATCAGGGAGTCGTGTGTCTGATAGTGGAGGAAAGGGAGACGGGCTGTGTGAGCGAGTGTATCTCTGAACGGGGTAGAAAGTAGCACTTAAGTTTGCAGAAATAGATCCATGTTTCATCTTACACGCCCTGTCAGAGCTCTGAACTGTTTCTATGTTGAAGGAAAGGTCCACTTGTTTCTAATTATCTCACTGAGAGGGTTCTCAACCTCGGGGTGGGTCCCCTGCAGAGGCCATCAAAGGGTTTCCAAAACTTATTTTGAGTTTCCCTGGGTTGAACGTATACGGGAGGGCTCTTATGGATTCACACGGTTTTCAGAAACCGCGACCTGACCTGGAAAGTTCCCGTTCTGTTGCTAACAGATTTTGGGTTAGTGTGTTAATTTATGTTGTCAAAGTTTTTTATACATAGAAACTGTTCGATACAAGATGTTTTAAAATGTCTGTTATTTCAATGAATGATCCATTCCAAGTATTCAAAAGTACCAAAGCTTTAAAAAAAAAAAAATTCCAGCTCTTCCGTCACTTTTAACCAAAAGCTGCTGCTTGTGAAAGAGAGAGAGCAGCCTCTAAAATGCTCAAACAAAACCACTTCTTTATGTTTTCTGTTCACCAGTTTGTCCTTCTCCACTCTTTTGTTGATACCGTGCAAATGTCGAACTACACGGTTGTCCTTATAGTAGCAATACACCTACTGTTTAAAATGGGTACTGCAGCCCAAATTCAAAACATTACAGAGCTGTCTCCCGCCGCCCCCTCCTCTCTAGAGTCGATGCTCACGCAGGTTGCCATGTGGTGGACACTGAAGCTTCAGTGTTTATCCAGCTCTGCATCGGTCTGTAAACCTTTCTGCGTTCTAACCTCTCTCCATTTTTCAAAAACATCTCCAATATTGATCCTAGTTTGAGCTCGTTTCTGCTCGTGGAGCTTATTAGAAACATGCAGAGGCTTTTTAGGTCGGGTACAATCACTTCTATCTGAACCAGTTCTCTTGCCCGCTTCCATTGCTACAACACCTGTTGGTTTGACCTGATGACTGGTCTCATATCTGGAAAACCGAGGGGCGTCCAAAACGGTCGTGTGGGGGTGTCTTAAAACCGCCTACCTTCTCTGGTCCAAACAGAATCCAGAGCATTCAGGACCAGAATCTAAAGTTAGAAGGAGGACATACTGGCTGCTGCATTGTTGTCAGAGAAGCCAGCACTTCAATATAGCATGTTTCCTTAATGTCTGATCATAGAGTAAGGTCACTTTATCATTTCAGTCAGTAGATATCTTACAGATTGCTCCTTCAAGCTGTGCTTTTCATCTTCACCTGGCCCTTGTGTGTGTTATTACTCATAGGGACCACAAGAGGGTGTCAGCATCTCAGCGCTCATCTCTGTCAAGTACTGATTTGTTGTTGTCTCTGACATACTCCATCTGTTGTTTGTTTGTAAATGTATGTATGGTCTGGGTGGACTGAGGAACCGGATTGCCCTCTCAAATCTTTCACACAATACAGTGTATGGTGGGATTATTAATGTCCACCTGTGGAAATAAGCGACAGGGTGTTCTGGATAAATAAACGGGTAGAAAATGAAACACAAACTGCTCTGTTTAAGAGGGAAACACTCACAGAGAGGTTGCTTGATTTATGTAACTGTGTGTTTATTTCACAAATAGACAGCCCACCTCTCCGACAAACTGTCTAAATTTAGGAGGATTTTAATCAACAGTGCAGCACTGTCATCAATATAATGAGTTTCTAAGCCAGTGCTGGCAGAGTGTCCTTACAAACTGTCTTACAAACATACAGTATAAACTGGGTTATTTCATATTTAGGAAGAAAAACCAAACATATCCTCAGTTTTGGAACCTGTCTTTGACCAAGCCGTGTACCCGGCGACAAACATGATCTGTTGACACACCGCTGTGTTCGTGTGTGTGGAGAGGAAACAGTACTACATAATACAGCTCAATATAGCTATAGTGGTTGTGGCAGAAGTCTAATAAATATTTGAAGAACACCATTACCCAGACAAACTTCAAAGTATTCTGAATAAGTAATAAAGATTATTCAAGAGAACATAAATGGATAGAGGTAGTATTATAGAGGACACAGGTTACAGGAAAGAGACGGCATGTCAAATATTTATTCATAAATTCGACTTTTATTTAAACGACACCACCTTCAAACACACTGAACAGAGGCCTTCATGTTGAATAATGACACACCAAGAAAGTGAGTTAAACTTCCTTTGGTTCTGCAGCTTTGGACCATGAAGCGGTGTTGAAAAGAGAAGCAAAGTGCAAAAAACTGCAGTTCCTCAAGTGTCCACTTAAGGCAGGCTGCGAAGAATCCTGACTAGATCCCACATTAAAATGTATGTTTTTACAGCAGAACTAAACATGTTTACAACCTCAATTTGGCATCAGTAGCTCACTCATCTTTTGGTACACACTATACAGGGGTTTAGTTGTTTCGAGACTCATTCACTCATTATGAATCTGTGAAAACTGAGAGTTATTCATATATTTCCATATTTAGGAGTAACTGATTAGATTAGCTGTTTGCCAGGAAGCTTAAGATGCGCCTCAGCTCCACCTCTTTGTCTGTTATGAGTCAGTGTTTCCAAAAGTTAAAAAAGCTTCATAAGTCAGTTTCAGAAACTGATGGGTGACGTCACTGAGACTACGTCCATGTTTTTTACAGTCTGTGGTTTAGTCCTTAGTTACATAGACTGACACAAAACGATACTTGAGTCCTGCAGTTATGTTTTTTATTTTAAGATCACATACTGTATAAAACATGGACGTTGTCTCAGTGACGTCACCCAGTGGTTCCTAAAGAGGCGTTTTGAAGAACAGTCATTATATTGAAAAATGCTATCTCCCCCTAACTTTCTGTCCATCTAGCTATTGATACCAAATGTGTTTTATGAACCAGGCAGTTAACATGTTTCTTTTTTTGCATATTAATATGGGATCTGATGGGAATTCTTTGGCTTTTAAAGCCAGCTTCCACTGGACACTTGAGGAACTGCACCTCTTTGCACTTCTGCATTGGCTTCGTTTGAGTTTGGTTTAATCTTTTGCTGTCATTCTTGCGCTTTCTCTGTCTTTTGAAACGTGTGTTATTGAAAAGTATTGATGTATTGAACATCTTGAAAAACCTATTTTTTATTGTGTTCATGGTGTTTAAGGGGAATGTTGTTTATAACAGAATGGATAACCTGTCTTTTTACTAACTTAGATTGTCTCTTCTCCCTCAGTCTCTGTCATGGACGTGGAGTGTGTTCGTGAGGGTTGTCAATCGGAGACGCTGCGGCCGATGCTTGGCTCGATACCAGAGGGTCGTTGTTTGACGGTGGTCTTCAAAGGGGCCCGCAAGAGCCTGGATCTGCTCTGTCAGAGCCCGGAGGAGGCTCAGCAGTGGGCCCGCGGTATCCGCACCCTCCAGGAGAGGGTGGAGAACATGACCCAGAAGGAGAAACTTAACCAATATCCTGACAGTTGTTTCCATCTGTATAGGAAGACCAGAATAATGTATTATTTATGATATATTCCTTTATAATACTTTTATGATTTTTTAGAACATTTTTATCCAGGGATGCTGGAAGCCCGTTTTACTTGGTGGAAATGACATCATACTCTGAATTGGACATATTCATATTTTATTTTATTATATAAATCTGCAGGGTGCTCGAAGTAGTGCTGCTGCTCCCTTGCATCAAAAGGAGTCAGTTGAGGTGGTTTGGGCATCTGATTAGGAGGCCTCCTGGTCACCTCCCTTTGGAGGTCTTCTGGGCACATCAAACCAGGACCTAGAACACGGTGGGGGGGTATTATATTTCCCTTGTGGCATGGGATCGCCTAGGAGAAGAAAATCTATTGATGGATGATTTTAGGGTGTGCTGTAGCACACTCAGCACCCCTTTTTCCAGCATCCCTGATTTTGGTTTTTGAACTATTAGAACAGGAGTGCATAAATGCAGCAACACAGCTAAAGTCTCTAAAACCTCTTTTTGGTATCTAGTCTTTAATTACTGCAACAGCCAACACCGTGATCTGTTCATTGTTTCCTTTTTTGTCTTCTTTAATTTGGTGATTCCTTTGTGATCCAAACGTTTGTGGTTTTGAACGTGTTTTGCTTTGCTTGTGCTATTTCACCTCATCTTTCTGTTCTCTTATTTTCTGTTGTCTTTGCAGCAGCAAAGTCTTTCATGTCCTTACATCTTATTTCATTCCTTAACTATATTTGTGTCACCTGGATTCATGCTTACTTGAGTCGGGCCGACCAGAACCACGACGACAAGATGAGCTATGATGAAGTCCAAACACTGCTGCAGATGATCAATATTGACCTGAGTGACCAGTATGCACACAACCTCTTCCAGGTAGCACACACACACACACACACACACACACACAAACTGACACATCCTTTAAGACATAAGCCTCTTGTCCAGGATTTCACTTTCTAAATTAAAGTGATTTATGGGATAATTCTGCTTTGACAGACTTCAGAGTAAGAACAGTTTCTCTCTCTCCTTTCCTCTGACAGAAATGTGACAAATCAGCCGACGGTCGTCTAGATCACAAAGAGATCGAAGTTTTCTGCAGGGAGTTGTTACGGAGACCGGAGCTGGATGCTGTATTTATCCGTTACTCTGCTAACGGCTGTGTGCTCTCCACGGTGGACCTGAGAGATTTCTTCAAAGACCAGGGCGAGGACGCGTCAGTCACTCATGCCCAGAGCGTCATACTCACCTACGAGCTCAATGAATGGGGTACGGCACTAAGTTACAATACTTGTTGAAAAAATACACCTTTGATAAATGGTCACAGTTAGCACTAACCGGGATTTCAACGATAACATTTGGTTGTTCTGACCAAGACCTCTTTACAACCATTTTTAAACTGGCTTAAAGGCTTTATATGCGTATCCAGCAGATGTTGCCCCTGAGCACCAGCATGAAACCAAAACAACTCGTGGTGCATTGTTGCGTTAGCATGCTAATGCTAGCGATCTTTATTATGCTTGTATCTTCACACTGCATGTAAATTTACCCGAAATGAGCGTGATCTAGAAACACAGTTAATCAGTGAGTACAGTATGTTATTCTTCTTTTCTCTAGTCCTTCAATTAAACAACTTTTATACGCGGGGGGATGAGCCGGCTGGCCGTCCTGGCGATGTAAACAAATCGAAGATAGGACTCAGAAAGCATCACAGACAGTGGGACTCGGGTGTTACACCCATTGTAGACAATCATGACTCACAGAGTTATTTTCAGAGGATATACTTGATTTCTATTACATTACGCATATAAAGCCTTTAATTATGAAATGCGTTGAAATGGTGAAAATGATGGTTGGAGCTTTCTAAAATCATTTTGCAGTTTTGGGTGAAATCCCATCTACACAGAAACATAATCTTAACCCAGGGGGTAGCCTAGTGGTTAGTGTGTGCGCCCCATGTACAGAGGCCATAGTCCTCCAAGTGGGAGACACACTTTCCAATCCGACCGGTGGCTCCTTTCCCGCATGTCATTCCCGATTCTCTCCTTCCTTGATTTCTGACACTCTCCACTGTCATCTCTAAATAAAGGCATGAACCTTCAAAAAATATCCCACAGCTTTATGGGGGATGTGATGTTGTCAAGAAGTTTCAGAGACATCGTTAAGTTATAGTAAAGTCATATTTTTGATACCACATGCTTTGAATCGATTCAATGATCAAAAGTATTGAAGGGTATTTTTCTTTAAAAAAACTTCAGAAGTTTAGTCATATCTATAAACACTTATGCTTCTCTAGTCCTTCAGTTGCCTCGTAAATTTGCAAAAGTTAAAGCCATGGGTGAAATCACGTCCACACAAAGACATTTTTATGAGTGGTGTGATGGTGTCAAGAAGGTTCAGCGACATCCCAAAGACAGCAGTGTCAAACCTACTTTTTGATTTCACATGCTTTAAAACGATTCATCTCCATTATTTTAATGATCGAAAGTGGTGAATGATATTAAAGCTGTAAAAAAGTTGGTCATCTCCTATCTGGTCGAGTGTTCGATCCCCAACTCCGGCAGCTACATTTCCGATGTGTCCTCCCACTGCTTTGTCTGCCACGTATGGATGTGTTTGAATGGGATTAGTTAATACTGATGTACTCTTTACATAGTAACCTCTACCATCAGGGTGTGAATGTGTGGGTGTGACCTGCGAGGTAAAAGCGCTCTGAGTAGTCAGAAGACTAGAAAAGAAATATACAAGTCCATTTACCATTTTACCAAAGAGCGTTGGTTCATTCAAATTGGCAGGTCTGCAAATACTGATGGTACATTTATGTCTCTTCCTGACATACAGAGAGCAGAGGAGGAAACATTGTCTTGGTTGCACCAATATGTTGCCAACGTTTCGGTACTGAGATGTCAAAATATTTGTGCGATTACGACAGAGTGCAAAAGTTTGATTGCAACTTTTTTGATGATTTGAAAACAAGATATGACCCAAAATTGCGTTCCTAGGACTTAAATGTTTGTTGCCATGGTATCAAAAAGATATTGATATTGGTTTTTTTTATTTTAAAAGTGTTAAATTCTGTATAGTTACAACCACATAGACAATTATACATTGAAAATAGAACATTTCATTTTTGTCTCATTGATTAGAAAAAAAGACAGATTTGTTAAAAAATAAATCTGTTCATTGAAAGCTGGGCATGTTTTTTCATCCCCTTCTAGCCCAGAAGAACCAGTTCATGACACCCAATGGTTTCACCATGTACATGCTGTCTAAGGAGAACTGTGTGTTTAACCCGGATCACGCCCGCGTTTACCAAGACATGAAACATCCGCTTTCACACTACTTCGTCTCCTCCTCACACAACACCTACCTCACCAAGGATCAGCTGACCGGGGACAGCAGCACAGAGCCTTACATCAGGTTAGAATGAAACGTCCCAAACACACACCTGCACCTCTCTTACTTTACCTGAAAGAAAGTGAAAATATTCTGCTTTTTGATATATATGTATTTATGAATCTGGTATGTAAATGTAGCTAAGAAATACATACATTATTTTTATTATCTTTGTAGGGTAAATAAATATGCTATGTTGAAGTGCTGGCTTCTCTCACAACAATGCAGCAGCCAGTATGTCCTCCTTCTAACTTTAGATTCTGGTCCTGAATGCTCTGGATTTGTTTGGACCAGAGAAGGTAGGCGGTTTTAAGGCACCCCCACACGGCTGTTTTGGACGCCCCTCGGTTTGCCAGATATGAGAGCAGTTATCAGGTCAAACCAACAGGTGTTGCAGTGATGGAAGCGGGCAAGAGAACTGGTTGAGATAGAAGTGATTGTACCTGACCTAAAAAGCCTCTGCATGTTTCTAATAAGCTCCACGAGCAGAAACGTGCTCAAACTAGGATCAATATTGGAGATGCTTTTGAAAAATAGAGAGAGGTTAGAACACAGAAAGGTTTACAGGCCGATGCAGAGCTGGCTAAACACTGAAGCTTCAGAGCATCGACTCTAAAGAGGATGTTTTGCATGTATGCGAATGTTTAAAAATATGGTTTTGTGACATAAATAGGGAGGTACGTCACAAATATAGACAATATTTATGAATATTTGATGAAGTCTCTGGTTTCTTACACTAATCCATTGCAGGAGTGCCTTAAGCCTGTAATCTTTCTAGAGACCAGCAGGGGGCAACGTTGCTTTCATGCAGATATTTGCTAACTGTTGTCAAGCAATAGCTAATGGGTGCCCTGATGAACATCTAAAAGGACTATTTCCTGCATAAAACTAAGGTTGGAATATGATTGGCCGGACTAAAATCCAAAATCAGACCCTAAAACTATTGTCCAGACTTTGCACTCATATGTTTAAAGGGTTTATCTTCATCGTTTTGCCCAAAACCTCATTAGCATTGGTAACTGCCAAGCCAGAATGTCCTATCTGGGGAATAGTTATGGCCCTCCTTCATATATTTTTTCCAGGATGCACGCTATTCACAGTCTCATGGTCTGCGGATACTTGCCAACATAAATAAATACTACGCCCAGAATAGTAACAAGGGCCTAAATGACACTTCTACTCAGTGAGTCATCTCTTGGACTTTAGCTTTGATGTTTTCTTTCTGTCAGAGCTCTAAATCATGGCTGCCGCTGTGTGGAGCTGGACTGCTGGGACGGAGATAAAGGAGAGCCGGTCATCTACCACGGACACACACTCACCTCCAAAGTGCCCTTTGTCGAGGTCATTGAGACCATCAATGAGTATGCTTTTAAAGTGAGTACAGCACTCAAACCAGAATCATTTCACTTAATCTTCTAGAGAACATAAAGACATGCTGTGGCTCAGTTGGAAGAGTCGGTCGTCTCTTGACCAGAAGGTCCGGGATTCGATCCCCAGCTCCTGCAGCCACATGTCCTTGAAACTTAACCCCATGTTGCTCGGGGGTGTGAATGGAATTAGTTAATACTGATGGTCACTTTACATGGCAGGCAGCATCTACCATCAGTGTGCAGATCCTTCTGCATTCTGTAGATCCTTAACAGTTTAATATTAGATTCAAAATATTTTTCTTTAATCACATCTGGTCGCGTTCAGTTGATGACGGTTTCACTTGCACCTGTGGGCATGACAGCCCATGTCTCAGCACTTCTATAATCACACTGTATATAGGACGCAGTCTTCTTTTTAGATGATCTTGCTGCCTTCAAAAACAAGCGACTTTATGAATATTACATTTTAATATTGATGTAAACCAATCCTAGTGTGAAACATTGTCTGCTCAGCTGTGATGCTCTGGTCCATGTGCTGCAGACAGTGCTGAGAGTTTAATATGCTATATGGTATGGAGTCAGTACATTTACAGGATGACCACATTTCTAAATCACCATAAGCATTGTTTTATGCATCATCTGTTCTGTAAAATAAGTTTTCATGTCGACAATTAAGTGACAATACTATGATAATATCGTCTGACAAAGACATTTTTCCTGATTCTGTTTGGGGGAAAAATCATTTTCTCTTGACTTTGCAACATCGTTTCTCTTCCCAGGCCTCTCTGTACCCTGTCATCCTGTCTCTGGAGAACCACTGCTCTGTGGAGCAGCAGACGGTGATGGCTCGACACCTGCGATCCATCCTGGGAGACAAACTGCTCACTAAGCCCCTCAGCGGTTTGGACCCTCACAAACTGCCTTCTCCAGAGGTGAGGAGACACTTCTCTGTAACAGGATCAAAGTTACATCACATGTAGATCTGCTTTATCTGTTGAGACCAGTGGAGTCTTTGACTGGGACACACAGGAGATTATTCCCATGTGTACTGAAACCTCACTCAGTTTTCTATTTCCTGAATAGATAAGATTAAAAAACCTGACGTGATTAAATCATTGCTTCTTTTTTTTTTTTAAAGATTTATTTTTGGGAATTTTGTGCTTTTAATGGAGAGACAGGACAGTGGATAGAGTTGGAAATCAGGGAGAGAGAGTGGAGAATGACATGCGGGAAAGGAGCCACAGGTGGGATGCAAACCCGGGCCACCAGCTTGAGACTACAGCCTACAGACATGGGGCACGCGCATTAACCACTGGGTTAGTGCGAGCGCCCCTTAAATCATTGCTTCTGATGGACATTCAGTGTGTGAGATGACTCTTTTAAAGATTTCAGTCTGACACACATTTTAATATTCTAACACACTCAATCTGGATGTGAGGACTTTAATTTCTCTGTTATGTACAGTATGTAAAGGCTTTTTTAAAGTCTATTCTTCTCTATGCTCAGCACACATGGCTGGGTCTAACATCCCCCCTTGTCCTGAAGAGCGAAATGCGGGTTACGATCTTTAGGGCAGCACATGGGCCTAACAGTCCATGTGTCAGGGATGGGGTAGAAAGGTTTTGTGCAGTTCCTTAGGGAAGCATTCCATAGGGTTAACAGTTCAGCGATATAAGAGGCATTTTGGGGTCTGGTGGTGATCAGTACTTCAGGCTGGGAACTACCCTGTGGCTGGCTCCATCCTTCACCCCCCTGGCTCTGTCGTGTATTCTGCCGGTGACATGGTCTCTTAGACTTATTCATAGTATGAGGCAATTTTGTTGCCTTCTAGTGCTAGGTCAGGTCACTATTGTTTCTCCCAAACCCAGGACGCATGCATGTCTCCCATGCCACCTGTGCAAATTTCTTGATCTCATGCATACTAAGCTGATGTGTTTGGCAATGCATGGTGACATTGTACCGTACACAGCCATGCAGATAGTGCAGGAAGATGGACTTGAAAGTTTGGTCCTCTTTCAAACCTGGAACATTACATCCCTGGAAATGTGCAGATTTTAGGCGCCAGTAATACTCTCTGGGGGCCTCATGCTTCTGGTGCAAAACACTTAAAGAGGGGCAGATACAGTCTAGGTGTAGGTGGAGAATTCCTTGCACAAAGCATTGCTGAGAGCTGAGTACTGGTCCCTGACTTCAGTCTGTAGGCTATTCATGAAGTCAAGAACTCTCCTGGAAGTTGTCTTCCAGATCAGCCTGAGTTTTATCTGTGCATTAACAGTGCAATAAACCTGGTTTATTGAGAACCTCACACGGGGCACCATTTATGTTGTTAAGGAGTTTTGCAGAGCTAATATCAATCAATCAAACTTTATTTGTATAGCCCTTTTCATACAACAAATGTATCACAAAGTGCTTTTACATCAAATAAATCAAACAGCAGCTAATACAGCTAATACACGGGCAACATTTATGTTGGGTTTTATATAGTAACATTTGGTTATTAAATGAATATGAATAATTATCCTTAATTAATTATAAGAGTTAAACAGGGGCACCACTCTGATACCAGAGAACAATAATCAAATATCACCAAATCAGTCTCGAATTAATTTATTAAATACTTATATTATTAAAAATTAATAACATGTATTTAATAAACTGAAGGCCAGAAACCCGTACACCAAGCCCCCGGACAATGCAAATACACCAGTAATCACAAACAACTGCACTTAAAATTATAACAGAATTTATTTATCCTTTAAGGTCAATTTGATCTGCAAACAAAGATTGGGGTTGGGTTCTGTTCTGTTCTTTAAGCATTTTTTATTCTCTTGACCTATAAGTTTAATTAAATCTATTATTATGCTTTATATTTTTTACATTTGCCAAGAAACAAGTGACCTGAAATGTCAAACCAGTTGAATCTTGGGTTACTAGTTTGTTGTTTTTCTAACTATAAGTATCATCTTTAAGACAACTCGTTCATGTTTAGTGTTTGTGTGTTATATGTTGCCTGTGTGTGCAGGATCTGAAGGGGAAAATCCTGGTGAAGGGGAAAAAGGAACGCATGGTGGAGGAGGGAGGATACAGCTCTTCAGACCTGAGCTCCTCAGACGAGGAGGCGAGCCAGTCTGAAGGCAAAGCCAAGACAAAGAAACCAGAACAGAAGGTACAACTCTACCAGCTCACCTTTATGCTAGAAGTTTACAAGCTCCTTACAAATATGACAGGATTCTTTGCGTTTTTTAATATCAGCCAGGTGTGTCTAAGCTGAGTCCAGAGCTGTCCGAGCTGGTGGTGTACACCCGCAGTGTCCCATTCAAAACCTTTGATCAAGCAGCCAAAAACCCCTCAACAGACATGTCCTCTTTCTCTGAGAGTGATGCACTCAGGCACGTTAAGGACTCAGGTATGACGAGTGAATGTGACCTAACTTACTTTAAAAGAAAAATAACCTGGATTGTGTGCTATCCACAATAAAAGAAATCAAGCTTAGAGTAAAGGTTGTGTTTTACCCTTTGACTGTAACTTCTTTAGGCAGAACAAGCACAAACCCAACATAAGTCTCTCTTTGTATTTAGCTGGACTAACAGGACTTTTTTTGTCTCGCCCCTTAAGGGATGCATTTTGTGCGTCACAACAGCCACCAGCTGAGCAGGATCTACCCCTCAGGCCAGCGACTCCAGTCCTCAAATTACAACCCTCAGGAAATGTGGAATGGAGGCTGTCAAATCGGTGAGAGCGTGTTCTACCTTAAGTCTGTTTTTTTACAGAGAAGAAAAGAAGAGTTGTTTCTTAGGAACACATTATTTGTAGTCTTTTCACTCTCTTTTGGATCTAATTGTGTGCAAACCATTTATGCAATGCCCCACTGACATTCCTCCAGAAGCATCATGCAAACAACACTGTGATAGACAGAATGGTTGACTGTTGTGTGTTTTCTCCAGTTGCGTTGAATTTCCAGACACCTGGTGAGCAGATGGACTTAAACCATGGCCGCTTCCTGCAGAACGGTCAGTGTGGGTTCACCCTGAAGCCTCCCTTCATGTGCCAGCCTGACACCACCTTCAACCCAGAGAATGTCGGTGGAGGTCCTGGCCATAGACCCCTCGTGCTCACTGTTAAGGTAAGACTGTGGAAAACCTTCCCCTTATGTAGAATTCAGTGGTATTCTCCTCATCTTTCTCAATGAGAAGGATTAAAAGTTTCCTCAATACAGGACTAAAGTAAAGATTTTCAAAGCTTGGCTCTTGGCTCGGTGAAACCCTGCCATCTTTATCTTCTTCTGCGGCTTTAGTACCCATAGGAATGTATCACAACAGTATTGATATTCACTACAACATCACTCCCTCATACGATATTCCTGTATTAAGCATCTTTATTCCAGCAGCTGTAAACCGAAACGTTAAATGTGTTTTAAAGGGATTGGTCAAGATTGATTTTGCTGATGAACTTTGTTGGAAATGACTCTGAGTAATTAAATAAATATCATGCACTCCTTTCTCTTATTCAAATAACGCTCTGTTGTTTTTGTTTTTCCAGGTGATTTCAGCTCAACAGCTACCAAAACCAGAATGGGACAAGCCCAGCTCCATCGTGGACCCTCAGGTGTGGGTGGAGATACACGGTGCAACCATTGACAACGATAAGAAGAAAACTAATCATGTTGACAACAATGGTAAACATCAACTTTACTGACTAGTGGCCTGTGTCCACCTGATGTTTTTATTCTTAGTTCCCAATGAGGAGAGAGCGTTTGCAGCGGCAATCGGACTCCCGGAGAAAGGCGCAGTGCCCATCATCCTTTTTATGAGTGCGCCGCCTTTTTTGTGCTGCCACTCCGAATGCTTCTCGTAAAATGTCTTAAAATGTTTCAGAAATGCTGTCTCAGCCTAACTTTCAGTCAACCTAAGGACAGGCTGAGAGCTGGAGAAGAGTTTTAAGTCTTACAACAAACCGTTACATCACGCCTACCTGTCAATCAGGTCAGCTATGCGACTAACTATGGATAACACGTAGTATTCATAAAATCAAAACGGAGCCATTTTCAACCCCCCTTACAGTGTGTGCTGTTAGGACAATAACTAATTGGACATATTTGTTTTTTGTACCAGGCTTTAAACATGTTTATTTATGCTGTAAAAACAGCTTTGTTGCCTGTGGTGTTTATGTGACTTCTTGGGCTCCTGGAGCCAGCCTCAAGTGGACACAAACTTCACAAACTGCAGGATTTTGCACTTCCGCATTGGCTTCATTTTTCAAGACCGGAGGTTGCCCCTTGGTCTGATCAGAGCCTGATAGCACACGATATAACGGTTTGTCAAGATGCTTAACCTCCAGTCCTCAAACTACTAGAGGTAGAGAGCCACCTCAGCTCCAGCTCTCAGCCTGAAAGTTAGTTTAAGACAGGATTTCCAGCATTGCAACCCCCATCGACAGGCTTCCAAAGCCCCCTGCAGTAACAGACAGTTGAAGTCACTCAGGCTTTGTCCATTCATATTTATGGTTGTAAACAAGAACAAAAAAGTCAACTGCATCGAATTGAAAGGCTGCAAATTTACATATGATTAACAATATAAACACATTAAATCTAAAGTGTTGTGATTGAAAATATGAAAAAAAGTGAGCTGAGTAAAAAAAAGCTGCAAAAAAGGATAAGTTACTGAGACAGTAAAGTTGCAAGAACTGTTCTGAAAGTGTTATTTTTTTCCTTTCAGGCTTTAACCCCCGGTGGGACTGCACCTTTAACTTTACCGTCCATGCCCCAGACTTGGCTCTGGTTCGCTTCATGGTGGAGGACCACGACTATACCTCAAGCAATGACTTCCTGGGACAATTCACCCTGCCTTTCACGAGTCTCCGTACAGGTAAGGATCGTAGACATACAAATGGTCAACGTGGCCCAAACTGCTCTTATTGGACAAAGATGAAGCCAAAATAGCCCCATGACGGGCGCTGACATTTAGCAAATTTTCAACCAGAGTCTGTGTAGCAGAGATCGTCTGTAAGAGCTGCGATACTGTTGTTACGCTAACGAAAAACACAACACAAAAACACAAATTTAACTTAAAAAACTGCAACGCTCCCTCAAGTAGGTTCAGCCCACGGCAGAACAGATTCTTGTGTAGGTTTCAGGCAAACACTGGGGAAGTTTAAGGACTCTTAAATTAACTGCTCCACCCTGCGGCTCTATATCGTTTTACCTCACCTGAGGCGAAGTATTCTGCTGCCAATTCTTTATATATGGTAAGGACTATAGATTGTTGCAATAACAGGGATTATATTGCTCACCTAACTTTTTTTCTATCTTTGCAGGTTACCGTCATGTCCGGCTTCTCAAGGTTGACGGCTCCAGCCTTTCGCCTGCATCAATCTTCGTCCACATCAAGGTCTCCCCGCGTCAGAGCAGTCCGTCAAAATCATCTGCTAAATCCCCGGCCCAGTCTTCAACCAAGAAACCCTGATCTCGTCCTTAGCCACAGCAACATGAAGGATTGGAGCCAGCATGGGAAGATCCCAGGAAATGGGATCAGAAAATGTTGCAGCTGTACCCCCTCTACTGGTCTATACATCATATAACAAGACTGTGATGAAAGAAAAGTGACTAGTTTTCTTAATGTCTGAAGTTAAAAGAAAACAGCAGAACACCAAAATCAAGTATAAAAACAAAACCTGCTGCTGAACAAAAAAAGGGGGTGTTTAATGGGTGTCTGAAGCACCCATGATCAACCAATCAGCCTCCTTTGGGCTATAATTGAGCCTTTAAGTAATCTATTTAAAGAGATATCTGCAGGGGAAATAACTAGTACGGCTAAGCTAAGCCCTCCCCTTTCTTAAAATAAAGATGATAAAGTTATTTTCAAATAACTTACAACAGATTTTTTTTCCATTTTGGTGAAACCTAGAGGAGCGAGCAAACCTAATAAACACAGGATATCTTGAAATGGGCCTTCTTTTTTTTTACAGCCCAAGCAATGTAGCACCCTCTTCTATTCACCTCTGTGGTGTAAATGAGTGACAGGTGTCATGGCTCCCCCCCCTTGATTTGATGATCATTTGGGCTACATTCATTCAGTCCACAGGTCACTGACTTTTGACCCATGACACAACTGTCCTGTTACAAACCATAGAGATGCTAAAAAACTAACTAAGTATCTCTTAACTTAAAATTCCTGCCATCCCAATCCTAATTCTGTTAGCCAGTTTATGGCAATTTCCATTATGTGTTAACAAAATAAGATGTACATCCATGGTCCATCGGTGAGAAATTGCATCCCTCCTCCCTGCATATCTGTATTTGAATGAGGCATGACCAAATCTGTGCTCAACTTGTATTTTGATACTTTTTATTTTTTTAACTTAAATGTTATTTAGTAGTTCATAGATTTGCCAAATAGTCTAGAAATGCCTGCTGCTTTGTGACTAAATCAATACTTGGAAAGGTTGGTTAAGTTTTGTAGTATTTTAACAATTAACGCATTTTACTTTTTATGCATGTAAATAACCTTTTAAAAAGGTACACTGGAATCCTTTAGAGAAGAAGATGCTTGATGAAAGTGGATCTATATCAGGAGGTTATACTAAGGTTGATTTATATGGGCAGGATCATTTTTGTAAAAATTTGAAATCTGTGAAAAAGCCAGTGATTGAACCTTTCTGAGGCCTAGTCCACATATAGGCAGGTATTTTTTTTTAACTGAGGTTTTCCTCCTTCGTTTTAAAAAATTAGAATTAATCTGTAAACAAACTTCCGAAATCACCTATGCGGTCTCCGATGATATTGACAATAAAGATATCTTATCTTATTGTGATTGAGGCAAACATTTGATCAATTAACACCCTTTCTAAGTTCACTGCTTTGATGGATAAGAAGTGACAAGGCGATTTAGTGACAAGGCGGGATTAGGGAGTCCCTGTTGTTGCTTTTTAGACTTGACACATATGGACATCCTCCAAAATAGCAAAGACTTCTCTTTTTTTATTTGGTTTCATCTTTGAATTACATTGTGTTTAGATTGATAATCCCAGCAACTGTGACACAAAGACTTTCTTACTGTCAGTGTTTGAACAAGTTATCAGACATGTTTCTATATGTTAGATATCACTCTGAGTCATGTACCTGTTCATGTTTTATACAGCGTTGTTTCGTTGAAGAGGGACGTGTGATCTTGTAAGAGTTTGTTTTTTAACTTTGTTATTGTATGTTCACACATTACAAGAAGAACTATGAAGACGACCTCACTGCTATGTTATGACTTGAAGGATTTTTTAGTCTAGGATGATTGCTGAGCAGATTTATAGATTGCTTACTGTTATATTTTATAGTATGAGTATTTAAGTATCTGATAAATGCATGAAACAATCAAACAGCCTTGGTTGAACCATGAAAAACTGTTTTATCTTTATCTGCTTTGCCATTTATGTCAAAATCAGAATTCAGAAGATTTTTGTAGAAATTGTGTAAATTTTCCAAAACCGTCAACAATCCCAGCCATGTTTCCAACAATAATGCACTCACATATATCAGGAACTGTCAGTATTAGAAACTACGACTATTTATGTTTTCAGGACCAAAGTTGTGTTTTTTTTTATCTCATTGCTATGGTAACAAAAACTGTTATTGTGCAATCCAAAAACTGACTGTCAATTATTTATTACATCTGACTGATGTTACTGTTTGCTTTTTTGCTGCTAGCTGTACTGTAATTAACCTGATGTATTTATTGAAACAGGTAATATATGCACTATGGTAGAATAGATATGCAATAAAAATGTTCTTATAAAAGTGAAAGAGCTTCAAAGTGACTTTGTATTTGAATAATAAACTTTGGCCTGTAAAACCAGATGGGTAAGTTCTGTCTTAAAGGAGCAACATGTAACTCTGCCACCTAGTGTTTAAAATGGGTACTTCAGTCCAAATTCAAACATTGTAGAGAGCTGTCTCCCCCCGCCCCCTTCTCTCTAGAGTCAATGCTCACCCAGGTTGACATGTGGTGGACACTGAAGCTTCAGTGTTTAGCCAGCTCTGCATCGGTCTGTAAACCTTTCTGCATTCTAACCTCTCTTAGACTTAAGCCCTATTCGCACGGGACTAGTATTACCTGGGGACCTCTAGTAATTTGTAATAAATGCGAAGGTCATCTGTGATCTTAATCCTGTGTGAATCTGCCATGTCCGTAATTTGTAAAGTAAAAATTCCACCGCAAATTACCTACCATATTTTGCCAAACACAGAGGTTATGTGATAATATTAATTCTCCCTGATTTGCGGTATTTATTTATTTCTTAATTTTTTTTTAGGTTTTTTGTGTTCTCCGTGCCTTTTGTCTGCCTTTTTCCCGGTCAAGAATTATGGAGGCTGCGTTAGCAATTATAAATGAAAGTTTTGACAGCATTTTGGGTGCAAATTCAGGAGGCTCATCTAGCTACACAGCATGGAGACCCATTCGCAGAAAGAATAAACTCAAATCCATCAGAACAGCAAAATCTCGAAAGATGCAGGAAAGGTTAACACTTGACATCATACCGGGGGATAATGTCAGTAAATTCGAGATAAAACACAGTTTTAGTATCTCAATATAATGACTTAAGCCCTATTCGCACGGGACTAGTATTACCTGGGGACCTCGTGATTTAGAAATTACCCCACCACGTCTGTGTTTCGTGCGGCGCATTCGCACGGGATAAGCAAAGTCTGTGTTTTAACTCGAATTTACTGACATTATCCACCGGATATGATGTCAAGTGTTAACCTTTCCTGCTTCGGCGTTCCGACCGTGGTTGGAGCGCACAGCGGAGACTGATTGGTCTGCTTCAGGGCCGAAGTTGTAGCCCTCACTTTAACTGGGGTGCATCAAGATGTAAACAGACACGGAGAGTCCGGCTTGTTACCTGAGGTGTCGGGCCGTTTATTACGCACACAGAGCTCAAACGGTATCAGATGCTGACTAGTTTCTCTATGCTGATTCTACTCCGGTCCCCGGCATCAGTAACGTGCCTCTCCCACACACCTGCCGAACACACACTCCCCTCATTCTCTCTCTCTCCTCACTCGCACTGAGCCATACACAGACAGACATACGCTACTCGTATAACACAAGGCTCTGCGTAATCTATGTGTAAAAGATAGAAAAATGTTCCATGCATGTAATCCATCTAATCATCGTTTGAGATTTCGCTCTGATGGATTTGAGCTTGCTCTTTATGCGAATGGGTCTCCATGCTGTGTAACTAGATGAGCCTCCTGAATTTGCACCCAAAATGCTATCAAAACTTTCATTTAGAATTGCCAATGCAGCCTCCATAATTCTGGACCGGGAAAAGGCAGAAAAAAGGTGAACACAAAAAAAACAAAAAAACTACCCCAAATCACAGAGATGCCGATTCACACGGGACTAATATTATCACATAACCTCTGTGTTTGGCGAAATATGGTAGGTAATTTGCGGTGGAATTTTTACTTTACAAATTACGGACATGGCAGATTTGCACAGGATTAAGATCACAGACGACCTCCGCATTTATTACAAATTACTAGAGGTCCCCAGGTAATACTAGTCCCATGCGAATAGGGCTTTAGGCTTTTCTGAAAATGAGCAACATAATTTGGATGTGACCCCAGTGGGTCAAACCGTGATTGAGTGGAAGCGAGAGCTTAACTTAACTTACTTCTTCAGAGGAAGAAGGGTGTTGCCATAGTTAAAGGGATACTTCACCCGTTGAAACATGAATCTGTATTGACTTTGGGTCATATATGTAGTAGAAATGTGAAATAAATTTTGAAGTTGGTGCCTTCTTGACCGAGAAAAGGCAGAAACTATCTTTTTGGCTCATGTGGATAAAAGACACCAACTCCCAGAATGTACAGCACCGCAGGCCACTCCCACTAAGGTCCTCTACAGACATTTACTTCCAACACATACGGCCATTTCCTCAACTGATTACAAAATTTCTTCCAGAAGGAATTGGCATCTTGGAAATTCCTGGCAGAAGATGGACTCTATATCTGTGTCCATAGGCAAACAGTGAGAGCACCAACACCACCAGTCCGCCCCAGCCTCGTGCTGCAGCCAGCAGCCGCAGCAGCCGAGGCATAACACCCACCTGTCGTCAGCAGCTGCCTCGCCGCTAAATTGCGGTTCGTAGAGATAGCCATGAACATCCGATTTGAGCACAAGAGACCTTCAAAATCCCCTTCTTCCATCTAAGTTTGAAGTTGAAACATACTTTTTTCACCATTGTCGGTTCTCATCAGCTTTCTCCATAGAGCCTGTTAGCATAGCTACCAAGCAATATGGCAGATGTTAAGTTTCATTTCTGGGAGGTCCCACCCTCTGTGATAGGTCCTTGAAAATATGAGGAACTAGCGACGTAGTTTCACCCCTGCTAACCACAACAGCCGCTGATGACGCAAAATGACGATTTTTGCGTCATCGGAGGCTCCTTGTCAGAGTTAAAAATACAAAGATATCCCGTCTCAAGGGAAAATGAGGGCAGGATGCACGACCATTCAGAAATACTACCAAGTTTCTAATGATAATGCAAATGGGTGAAGTATCCCTTTAGTAGTTTATTATGTTAACTAGGATTTTGTGTTGGTGTTTCATTTTGTAATTCTCATGAAAGAAGCTTATTTTCAGTTAAATTGTGTAACCACTTTAAGTTGTTAAAATAAAGAATTTGTTAGTTTTTCTAAATTCTTGTCATTTTTTTTCATTCCTGATTTTCAATTATTATTGTTACTCCCCTCATCCCTTAGCCATTTCGAGGAACATGACACTAAGGCATGATTTTTGACAGCAGCAGTGGGAGAGTGTAGGCTAAATAATTGCTTTTCGATGGACGAGGGAGAAATATCTTCCTGTGAAGATTGCGCCTCTCATATTAGAGCAAGCTTCTTTGGGATATGTGAAGTTGAGTGGAGAATTTCCTCAAATACATGCCTGAATCTGAGCGTGCAGTGTTTGAATCACGGCGATCAGATTTTAACAGCGTCGACCAAGAAGAATTAATTGAGATCCCTAGGTAACCACACCTGCAGAAGGATACCAACAGCCAGCAATGTCAATGAAATCCTCCAGGATCTTGCCCACAAAATGCTTGTCCAGGAGCCTGCCTATGTAATCAAACAATGGGCAAAATTACTCAGCATGGCCAGCACAGCCTTCAGGATCTCACAACAGTATATGAAACCCTGCAAACAACTGTGAGAAAGGTTGTGAAGTCCCTAACCTTCACCAGAAGGACATTCAGAAGTACCTAACCACATACTTGAGGAATGCGGATACGCATCACATGTGTTTATTCCTCAGGTTCTTCACCGGGTCAGATCTAGTCCTTGGGAAGAAAATCATTATTGACTTTACCCAGATTCAAGGTTTTCAGAGAAGACCTGTCGCCCACACTGTGGCGGTCCGCCTAAATTCCTCTTGATTAGCCTACCTGTTCCTCTCACTCAACGCCTTGTAACGATTGTCTCTTTGGCCAATGAGCTCCCTGGATTGATGCCGCTTGTTATGCCGCTGGTTATAAAAGCGACACAAAACAAAATGGCTTTTCTGGTTTTCTATGCCCTTTAGTGTGTTTTCCAAGTGTCCTGTGCATGTTTAGGCACATCTATTTGCAAAAATTCAAAGTCCGCGTAAACGCAGCTTCTCCTACGTCCTCCTGTTAGCTGCAGCATTAGCTGCATGTAACGCTCGGTTCTAGCCCCCCTCGAAAAAAATGTGCCAGTGTGACGTTTTGTCAGTGTGAGATCACTGATCTAAGCCCATTGGCTCATTGTGGCAAGCCCAGCAGCTCATGTTGCACGCCCATTAAACTTCTGTGGCACGCCCACGATATGCCGCAGCCTGCAGTAGCACAGTAGTGCTAAGGTGCTAATTTTTCAAAATTTGAGCAGTACTAAACTATTTATCAACTTTCACCTAAAGCGGTAACAGGTATAGCATTGTTAACTACCCTCAGACATGTAAGTAGTGTTTTGGGGGTGCAGATCAGCTTTTTACGGACTCAGAGCATTATTGGACTCTGCAACCGGCTGACATTGTTGTGGTTAACCTCTCTCTACTCTGCTGTCTCCACTTCTTCATAAAACGGTTTTGTTACTTTGCATTTGTTTATTGGTGTGAGAAGCTTGAACGGTGCTAAAGTTCAGGTTAATGACCGTGGTTCGAGACGGTCTAATGAATGTAATATCTGCTTTGTTACAGTATATGAGCTTTATAAGACTGCTAACTTTCCGGCTAACACAGCTGTTGTTATCCTCTTTCTACTCTATTATCCACCTCTGTGTAAAACTGCTTTGTTACGTGGTGATTTTTTATCGATGTAGTAAGCCAGACCATTGCTAAAGTATTGATAATTGATCTGGTGAGGTGGTGTTGTTTAATCACAGCACTGACGGCAAAAGAACGGGTTAATATTGATGTAAACCAATCCCAGTGTGAAACATTGTCTGCTCAGCTGTGATGCTGTGGTCTATGTGCTGCAGACAGTGCTGAGAGTTTAATATGCTATATGGTATGGAGTCAGCACATACTACAGTACGACAACATTTCTAAACCACCATAAGCACCATCATGTAGCACCACTGTATTTTCTAAGTTATTAAGTGACAATACTAATGGTAAATGGACTTGAACTTGTGTCGTTCTTTTCTAGTCTCTTGACTACTCAAAGCACTTTTACACCGCAGGTCACACCTACACATTCACACACTGATGGTAGAGGATGCTATGTAAAGTGACCATCAGTATTCATTAATCCCTGTCGACGGAGCAATTCGGGGTTAAGTGTCTTGCCCAAGGACACGTTGGACATGTTGCTGCAGGAGCCGGGGATAGAAACCTCGACCTTCCGGTAGAGAGTCGACCGACTCTACCAACTGAACCACAGCACCCCAAACTGATGATAGGATCGGCTGACAAAGACATTTTTCCTGATTCTGTTTGGGGGAAAAAATCATTTTCTCTTGACTTTGCACCATGGTTCCTCTTTCCAGACTTCTCCGTACCCGGTCATCCTGTCTCCGGAGAACCACCCACGGTAATGGCTCGACACCTGCGATCCATCCTGGGAGACAAACTGCTCACTAAGCCCCTCAGCGGTCTGGACCCTCACAAGCTGCCTTCTCCAGAGGTGAGGAGACACTTCTCTGTAACAGGATCAAAGTTACATCACATGTAGATCTGCTTTATCTGCTGAGACCAGTGGAGTCTTTAACTGGGACACACAGGAGATTATTCCCATGTGTACTGAAACCTCACTCAGTTTTCTATTTCCTGAATAGATAAGATTAAAAAACCTGACGTGATTAAATCATTGCTTCTGATGGACACTCAGAGTGTGTGAGATGACTCTTTTAAAGATTTCTCTCTGAGACACATTTTAATATTCAAACACTCTCCAGCTGGATGTGAGGACTTTCATTCCTCTGATATGTATGTAAAGGCTTCTTTAAAGTCTTTTCTTCATCAGAAAATGTGTAGAGAAGTGATCAGACTGTTTGTTCTGGATGGAAATCCTCAGACCATCTGCTCCTCTCTGTCATACTTTTCCCTCAATTTCCATAACGTACGATGAAGTGTGCACTAGTAACCACAAAACCTCCAGGAACCTTTACAGTAGTGTTGCCCTCTGGCCACTGGCATGTAAGTTTCAGCACTAGGCCTTCATCAGCATACTTTACTTTACTTTATACTTCATTTCAGACCCATAGGTCTATATCGTTATAAAAAAGCACAGATATATGAATACAGGACATCAACAAAGGGATATCATCACTTAAAATACAAAGAGACGGTGTTTCCAGAAACACAGACTTGTGTCACTAAGTCTGGGCTGAGTCAGTGACATTATAATGACATTTTCTGAGTTATTTAATCGACGTTTGATATTTTATTAAAAAATAAAACGTATCACGGCACAAAAGCGAGAAGCATCTGCAGCTGGACCCAAAAACGGTGCATTTACAGCGTCATCGGGGGCACAGCTCTCTCTGGGAAATTAATCAAACAGTGACGCTCTCACGAGAGAACAAGCTGGACCAAACAGATCAGTGCGCTCTTTTGAAAAGCCCTTACTGCGGAGCGCACCGTTCGCCAAATCATCTAATAATGCAAAACGAGCCATGATGTAACATTTCAAACGCCTGTGACAGCGGTCTTAATTTGTTCTAAGGTTTTGGAACAAATTAAGGCAACACGTCTGTTTCAAACTAGACAAATCACTTATTTGGGGTTTTTAATTAAAGAAAACTCGGAACATGCATCTACGTTGAGATTTATTCTGGCGTGCTGTGACACTCGTAGTGCTTTTTATTTGTCGTTTCAATGTTCTACCGCTAGATTCTGTGCGTAAGCATGGTCAGAGCTGGGCTTATATTTACACACACATGGGAATGTTCTTACGCACACATTACGCACAGAACCGTGCTTAGGCACTGTTGATAAATGAACCCCCTGGTGAGCAGACGGACTTAAACCATGGCCGCTTCCTGCAGAACGGTCAGTCCCCTTCATGTGCCAGCCTGACACCACCTTCAACCCAGAGAATACCGGTGGAGGTCCCAGCCACAGACCCCTCCTGCTCACTGTGAAGGTAAGACTGTGCAAGATCTTCCCTAAATGTTTAAAGTTCAAATTTTATTCTCCTCCTTCTCAATAAGAAGGATTAAAAGTTTCCTAAATACAGGACTAAAGTAAAGATTTTCTTTGGCTCTTGGCTATACCCTGCCATCTAAATCTTCACCTGCAGCTTAGTACCTTAAGGAATGTATCACAACAGTGCTTATATTCACTCCCTCTCGTGATATTACTGTAGTAAACATCTTTATTCCAGCAGCTTCAAACCAAAACATTAAATGTGTTTCAAAGCAATACAAGAGATATCATGCTGATAAACTTTGCTTGGAAATGACTCAGAATAATTAAATAAATATCATGTTGCTGGGACTTTAGGATTGATCAATGATTACTGCTTTGATGGAATAGATACAAGAGTCCAATGATGAGCTCTTCGCACTTCTTTCTCTTATTCAAATAACGCTGTGTTGTTTTTTGTTTTTCCAGGTGATTTCAGCTCAACAGCTGCCAAAACCAGACTGGGACAAGCCCAGCTCCATCGTGGACCCTGGGGTGTGCGTGGAGATACACGGTGCAACCATTGACAACGATAAGAAGAAAACTCATCATGTTGACAACAATGGTAAACACCGACTGTACTTACTCATGGCCTGTGTCCACCTGATGTTTTTTTTATTGAGTGCCAGCTTCTTTTCTCAATTGTTCCCAATGACGAGAGAGCGTTTGCAGCCCTGATGGCCACTGTGCTGTTCATCATCCTTTTTCAGAGTGCTCTGCCTTTTTTATGTGGCCACTCCGCTACAAATTTCTTGATCATTTTCATAAGGTCGCTGTTGACGTCACCAGCGCTCTTTTCTAAATATATGATGATCCCCTTACATGAGGCGTGTCACATCATCCTTGCAGTGTCTGGTCATAATCTTATTGGGAGCCAATGAAGGGATGCTAGGACAGGACTGATATGCTCCCTCTTCTTGGTTCCAGTCAGCAGCCTTGCTGCAGCATTTTGGACCAGCTGCAGACGGGACAGGGACGACTGGCTTATCCCGGTATATAAAGAATTGCAGTAGGATGAAGAGAGGCTTGTGCTCTTGTGTAAGAGAGGTGAGTTCTGCAAGATTGTTTGGTTAGACCGGTAGATAAAGCTGAGTGTCATCTGCGTAGAAGTGGTATGAGAGGTTGTGCTTCTGGATAATTTGACCCAATGGGAGCATGTATAGTGAAAATAGTAGAGGGCCTAGGATGGATCCCTGTGGTATCCCACAGCTCAGACCAGATTGGGAGGATGTGGCGTTGGTTAAGTTTACAGAGAAGGTTCTGTTGTTCAGGTATGCTGTAAACCAAGTCAGGGCTGTGCCCCCAACACCAACCCAATGCTGCAGGCGATTAATTAAAATTGTGTGGTCGACAGTGTCGAATGCTGCAGTAAGGTCCAGTAAGATCAGGAAAGCACAGTTTCCAGAGTCCATTGTAAGCAGAAGGTCGTTGTGGATTTTGAGAAGTGCAGATTCTGAGCTATGGGCTGCTCTGAAACCTGATTGAAATTTGTCTAAAATACTATTATGATGAAGGTAGGGTAACAATTTCTCCAGAATAACCTTTTCTAGCACCTTAGAAAGGAAGGGTAGTTTTGAGATGGGTCTGTAGTTGGAAAGTGGTATGGGGTCCAGGTTGGGTTTTTTTTAACAAGGGCTGCACTTAAACCCTTCATTATTGCCAAATAAGATTCATTCATTACGTAACAATGAATAAACAAACATGTGTCTGATCTGTGAGCGCCATGTTTTGTATTTTTTATTCATTTATCAGGTCTGAATCAAACAACCAATCAGAGCTGGCTTGCCAGGGACAACTAGCCAATCACAGTGACTCTGTGAGGGAAATGTTTGGGTTGCTTAGCAACAGTCAAGTTCCAAACAAATGGGGCCATAATTTAAAAACAAACAACATGCTCTGTTGAATAAAGTTTATTTAAATGTTTTAATGTTTGAAACACGTTGTACCTTTGATCTGTGACATCGCACTGCCCACATGAGGCAGACGGCATGTCTGCGTCACTAAACATTCACTGTCAACACAGATCTCACTGTGCTCTGTACAAGAGACAACTTCTCACATCTAACGTGCAACAAACACAAAGGGAACCAAGAAATCATTTTCTTCATCAACAACATATTTCTTAAAAAATGGAACCAAACGAAAGAGAATTGCCAAGTTATGGCTTGTGGCGTGCCCCATTATCAAATGAAGAAATTGTGCAATCTTATGAAAATGGACAATATATTGCAACATCTCCCAAACCACTTCTGGAGATGTTTAATGCAGCTAATCACTCAGCTCAGGATACAATCAAAAAGCTAGAGTGTGAGAATGAAAGCCTGAGGGAGGAGAATTCAATGCTGATTGAGCAGAGGCGCAGCAACCCTGAGGAGCCACAAAGCTTCAAGAGTGAGACGGAGCAGGAGAAAGGAGACATGAGGGCCATCATAAAAAAGATGGAGGAGGACTTTCAGGAGGAGAGGAAATCATGGCAGACAAGAGTGAGACAGCTCGAGGAATCCAACAGAGAACTTGATGAAGGCACGAAACGAATGAAGAAAGAAGAAACTTCTCTTGAGGAAAGTCTGCACATTCAGAGAGACGAGAACGCAGCAAATTCTGAAAAGGAAGAGGAGAACACTGCCGCAAAACTGAAGGAATGTGAAGAAAAGTGGCAGGAGAAAATGAGACAGGTTAGTCGATCGAAGAGAGAACTCGATGAAGGCAAGACACAAATGGAGAGAGAAATCAACGCTTGTGAGGAAATGTTGCGCCTGCAGAGAGAGGAGAATGCTGCAAGGCTTTCAGCCATGGAAGATCACTACCGAGAGGTGATCAGTATTAAAGAGGAAAACGCTGCCGTAAAACTGACCGAAAGTGACAAAAAGTGGCAAATGAGACTGAGACAATTTGAGCAGGAGCTGGAAGTATCCAAAAGTGAACTCAGTGAATGCAGAATGCAGGTTTCAAGAGAAATAGACTCTCTTGAGGAAGCTCTGCGCCTGCAGAGAGAGGAGACTGCTGCAAGGTTTTCAGCCATGGAAGATCTCTACCAAAAGTTGGCCAGTCTTAAAGAGGAGAACGCTGCTACAAAGCTAGGGGAATGTGAAGAAAAGTGGCAGATCAAGGTTGGACTGCTGGAGAGGAAGTTGAAAGACCAGAAAGACCTTTTCTCCTCTTTGTTAGAGAAAGCGATCGGAGTCACGGAGGAGCACGAGGAAAACCTGATTCGGTTTGGAGAGATTCGATCAGAACTGAGCAGGAACAACAAGAAGTGGGAAATTAAATGTAGATCTCTGGAGGAGAACTACATAAAGGAGCTGGCTGAAAACGAGGAGAGCTGCCAGAGAAGAGTAAAGGAGATTGAAAGAACCAACGAACTCGGGAAGATGTTTCTCCAAAGAGAAGAAGAGTGGAGACAGATTATGGAAGCCAAAGACATTAAGCTTAAGGGGCTCCTGAAAAAAAGAAAGCCATGGTGGAAGAAACACTTGCAATTTAGAAGGAGACAACGCAACTCAGTAGAGTATACTCAGCTTCAGACATAATCCAATGAGACTACTCCCCCCCCAAAAAATTATTTATTTCGTTCTCTTTCCTTTCTTTGTGTTACTGTATATTGTCTTGTCTTTCATCCTTGCACCAGTGTATGTTTTCTTTTCCTCTCTTTCCGTCACATTTTGCTATTGTGTGTTCTCCTTCCTTCTCTTTCCCCATCTCCTTATTCCAGTATATAGTCCCTTTTCTCCCTCTTTCGACCCAACCGGTTGTCGCAGATGGCCGCCCAATCAGAGTCTGCTTCTGCTCAAGGTTTGTGCCTTTTTTTAAGGTTTATTTTTTGGCTTTTTTTGACAGGACAGTGGATAAAGTCAGAAATCAGTGAGAGAGAGAGAGATAGTGGGGAATGACATGCAGGAAAGGAGCCACATGTTTGATCTGAACCCGGACAGCCCACTTGGAGGACTATGGCCTCCGTACATGGGAAGCACGCACTAACTACTGGGCTACCGGCACCCCCATTACGAGGGGAGTTTTTCCTTGCCACTGTCTCCATACTTGCTCTGTTAGGAAAGTTGGGTTTCTGTATTTAATGTAAAAAGCACAGTCTAGACCTACTAGACTCATTTTATTTAATTACTTTATATTATTTTATATACAGTATGTATAGTTAGATATTTATTTAGGATTGGATTTATTTTTGATTGATTATGTAGATAGATTTATTTTTACTAAATGTTTATTTTTATATTAGATTATATTTTTATGTAGAGTGATATATATTTGATTATATTATATTAAATTATATATGTTTATTTTATATTAAACACCTTAATAAATAATGATTTCTTATTTTTAATTATTCATATGAGCAATATTTATCAGTTTTAATGAGTTGCATTGTTATGAGTATTTCTTGTATTACTATTTTTTACAAGTATAAGTATTTTTAACTTCCTTATTAAATTTGTATAGATCGACAGAAAGAGTCAATTGTTCACACGTTGCGTAACAGTTTACAATAATGAGAATCAGAATCCGCTTTATTGGCCTGGTATGCTCACATACACACACGAGGAATTTGACTTTGGTAAACTGTGCTCTCTATGTACAAAAAGTATGTCAATAAATATCAACAAAAAATACAAAATAAGCTAAGACTAATATGACAACCGTGCAGTGATAAGTAGTTCAAAAAGGTTTAAATAAATATGATAATAATTATTTAACAGATGGGTTAATTTGCATGAGGAAGATAGTTTTACAGTACTTAGGCCTACATTCATCAGTGTGCATAGATTGATCTCAGATTTGGAGGCTAATATTACAGTAGTTACATGATACATTCACAGTGCGTGTTTGGTTTCAGGGTTATTTGACAGATCTGACACTGTGTGACTGCAGTAATATACTGTAGGCTACATCGTTCATCTTCAACTTTCCATTTTTCCTTAGCCCTGTTCCTTCAAGTAGCTCTGCAGTCTTTGACTAAAATACAGGTTAAAGTTGTGTTTTAACACAGCAGCCACCAGGTGTCGCTATGATGCTACTTTTTCCACTAATGACTGTAAAGGAAGACGCTCGTGCTGCCTCATAAAATAAACCACAGAATGAGGAACGGGTGAGTTTGGACTAAAAGTAAAACGAGACGAATTAAAACACATGACTCAACACTGGGTGCACAGACAACCCGATCAAAAACCTCATCCACAAACGCAACTCAGTCTCCCGTTCAATAAATCAAACAAGCTGAAAAAGTCCAAATAATTTGAATAGAATAGAATAGAATTACTTTATTGATCCCAAACTGGGAAATTGTGGCGTTACAGCAGCAGGTTATCCAAACACACAATATGAGTTTAAAAAAAACACAATGTTAGCAATCTAAACACAATATAATATTAAATACAAAGTAAATAAGTACTAAAGTATATCAAAAATAAGAATGTGAATATATACAACCAGGATTTCACTAAGCATTACTAGTCTTAAATAGGAAGATTAAATATGGAAGATTGAATGTAAATGTGCAAAAACAGGGTCGTAGATGGTTATAAATTAAATATGAAAGATTAAATGTAAATGTGCAAAAACAGAGTTGTAAATGGTTGTAATGTCACGTGATGCTTTCCCACCAATCAGGGTCTTTCCTCCAACTCTTGCCACACGAACAGGAAGTAAACACCTGTCACCTGACTTTTCAAAAGTTACTTCTAACTTTATGATAGCCACCTAACATCCTGTTCAGTTTTCTGTATCATATTGGTGCATGTTTCATTCACCCAGTCGGCCGTAAATTGACGTAATCTGTCCCGTTTCTCACAATGGCCAGTTCGTTTCCAGCTGCATCGGCGCTCGTAGCGGAGGCTCGCCGTCTTTATGGGCAGATGTTCGGGGAAGAGGCTCCTCAGGTGGCGGTGTGTGCTCCTGGAAGAGTCAACCTGATAGGGGAACACACGGACTACAATCAAGGATTTGTGCTTCCTATGGTAACATCATGACTGGTCAATCCCTGACAAACAAAAAACCTATAGGCTACATTAAGTGTGAAAATGAGGGGAAATATGTTGTCATACCAAATGTCATTGAAAAATACGACAATTTAACTTTCGCGTGCACGCTGGCGGGGTCACTGTGTTAATAACCCAAGTTCAACTCATCTAATTGTATTTTAAGGAGCTACTTTACTGTTCGGCATGCATGAGAAGCAACCTGCAGTCATAAGTAGAGATGCACCGATTGGGAAAGTCAGGACCGGTACCAATGTTTGAATTAACTTATTTTCTGACACTGAATCCGAAGACTCCCACAATGCCAACATTTTGTCTCATGTTTGGCAACGTAAACAAGTCAGATTTTGTTCGACAGGTGCTTTATTGCATTAAAAATGTTGTTGTAGAAACAGGATTTTCTGTTGTTTAGTGGGCATGTCAACTTAAACGAAAGAGCAAATTCTAAAAACAAAAACTGTAGTTACATATTACAGTGTTTAGCATCTTGCCATTTTCTTCGTGAAGTATTAAATGGGGACTGGTGTGACAATTCATCTGTGACCGAGATAACTATTTGCATCTCTTTGTGTTTGATGAACCGTGCAGGCACTTCCCTTGGTGACTGTGGTGGTAGGGAGTCCAACCTCTGGCCAGGATGTTACTATAGCAACAGCAACTGGGGATGCTGACGAGCCTCACAGAGTGAACTTCAGCCTGTCTAGTGATGGATCGACGCTGGCTCCAGGGTTACCCAGCTGGGCAAACTATGTGAAGGGGGTTATACAACATTATAGAGGTAAAAAAAAAAGGTATCAATAATTGTGTTTGCTGCTAACAAACATGACCGGGGAATTAATGGAATTTGTTTTTAAATCTCAGGAAAAACAAGTTAGAATTATTCCTCTAACAGGTTACAAATCAAAGAGTACCTGACCTGTTAAAGTGAGTGTTATCTTGTTCGCACACCATGATATATATAATGAATACCTTCTTGTGTCTTGTTTGCTGCAGCATCTCCTGTCCCAGGATTCAGGGCGGTGATAGCCAGCAGTGTCCCCCTGGGAGGAGGTCTGTCCAGCTCCGCCTCGCTGGAGGTTGCCTTCTACACATTCCTGCAACAACTCAAGCCAGGTCAAGTTTTACAGAGGCTACAGTCAGACTCATTTGACTGATTTTTTTTTTTTTAAAGAAAATGCTGATATTCACCAGACACGTCAGCACAGCACACTGAAGGTGACTTAGAGGATATTGCTCGAGGGTAGTTCTGCTATATAAAAAACGGGGCCCCTCTTTTTGACTTTGATAGTCTCGTATTAGTACTGTTCATGTCAGACAACAACACAGAAAGGATTCCCAAAGAGATACATCTCCTTGTGAGGAAAATTATTATATTTTTAACTAGAAACAACCACTACCCCACTCTCTGCAATGCCACCAAATACCTTTACTTGCTAGTTTTTGGTGTTATTCTGTATGACACACATATTGTGTCTGATCCATATACTGTAAATATGAATGGGCCGAGCTTTAGTGACGTCAGCCATCTGTTCCTGCAGGGGGCGCCGGAGACTCATCAGCAGCAGCTGCTGTAAATCCTGTCTCAGTCTAACTTTCAGTCAACCTAAGGACAGGCTGAGAGCTGGAGCTGAGGCGGGTTTTAAGCCTCTTGACAAACCGTTTCATCGCGCCCACCTGTCAATCATGTTGGCTACCCGCCTAACTATGGATAACACGTATCGTTCATTAAATCAAAATGGATGCGTCGTAAAAAAATACACCCCCTGTACATTGTGTGCCTTACTAATAAAACCAATACTGTTTTTTCTACCGGGCTGTAAACATGTTAATTTATGCTGTAAAAACGGCTCTTTTTTGGCTCTTGTGTGTATGTTACTTTCTGGGCTCTGACTTGGACTCAGCCTCAAGCGGACCCTTGACAAACTGCATGATTTTGCACTTCTGCATTGGCTTCACTTTTTAACACCGGAGGTTGCTGCTTGGCTATATCAGGAAAAAAACATTTTAAACCCCTAATTCACTTAATGAAACACAAAACAATATAGCCAGTTGGAAATCTAAAATGTTTATAACTTTTTCATTAACTGAAACTTCAATAAAAATGATAACTAGCTGAAACTGTTTTGTATGTTTACAAAATGTCCTAAGTTAACGTCTTTGACACAAGCACAGGGAGTGACACAGAGCCTGTGTCGACAGTCTGCTCTCTGATGTACGTAGCTTTGGATCAAAGTTTCTGCTAAGTGAATTGTAGATTACAATCTGTCTCAGGTATGTCAGTTTCAATTCTGGATAACCTTGCTGACTTGACTGCACACGTTAACGTTCCCCTTACTTAGATAATATTTTACAGGAGAAGTTACTTGCAAACTTGTTAGTTGATCTACCGTTATATTTTTTTAATTTTTACATTATATTCTATTTTACTGGACCCTGGACACTTTACACACTGACACTTTACACTGTTTACATTACTCTATATTTTATATTTTGTACATTCAAATAATTATTTTTTATTTTTTACATTATATTCTATTTTACTGTATATATGTGTATTAGTAATTTGAGTGTTTATTGCATGGCCTTGCGGAACAGTCCTTACATTTCACTGCACATCTGTATGAGCATGTGACAAATAAAAATCTTGAATCTTGATCTTTTGTGATCTTTGTGTTTGTTCCTACAGATGATGGAGACAAGGTATCCAAAGCTCTGGCCTGTCAGCAGGCAGAACACACTCATGCTGGCGTACCGTGTGGCATCATGGACCAGTTTGTGTCTGTTCTCGGCAGAGAGAGCCACGCTCTGCTCATTGACTGCAGGTAGTGAAATCAACCAATGAGAGAAGTTTGATCATTCTACTCCACTGGTGTGTTTTCATTTCTACATACAGTATTTCCACTCACCCTGATCAGTCGTGTTTTCCTCCCTTGTCTGTCTCAGGTCTCTGGAGGCCACCCCCATCCCCCTGACGGATCCCGGCCTGGTCATCCTCATCACCAACTCTAATGTGAAACACTCTCTGACCGGCAGCGAGTACCCTGCGAGACGCAGACAGTGTGAGGAGGCCGCCTCCATCCTGGGGAAGGACAGTCTCAGAGATGCTACCATGAAAAACCTGGAGGGTATGAATTAAATCATTCATATTTTTCATTTTGTCTTATGTTATTGTTCCCTGCCTGTGCTCTGTCCTGATTCCTTCCCCCCATATCTATTGATATAATTCCCTCCTGTTGCCCTTGCTCTTGTTTCTTGTTTTACTTTTAAACAATTAATTTGTTAGTGGTTGTAGGTGGTGTAGACGAGGTGAAATTTCAGGGATTACTAGATAATCAGTATCCTGACTGGATAACTTGATATGTGTTAAGTACGGAGTCGGTAACAAGGAATTATTAGCGTAGTTTAGCATTAAGCTTGGACATAGGAGGTAACAGCTGGTCTGATCTTATCTGCGTTTCATCCAGTGACTTCACTCTTTTGGAGGCCAGCTTTTCTCCAATATCCTGCTATGGGAGCAATCAATTTTTACACAGCACTAAAAATAGAAGCAGATTCACCAAGAGCTCTGCACGCCGGGTGTTATTTTGTCTGGTTGCTGGGAGTTGGAAAAAGTTTGACTGAAGGTCAAATGCTGCTGTCACTGTGACTTTATAGTTTGGCTGTCTAAGCATTGCATTTCTCTTTCAAATGTTTACAAAAGGAAAGTCTTTCTAGAGCTGTTTCCACACATGCAGTCCTGAAAATGTCTGGGGGGGGGGGGGGGGGGGGGGGGGGTTACATGATGTTAAAAAGACGCTGTGTAAGTCCATGATGGCAGAAAAAGCAGCAGAGTTCAACACTATTATTAAAGTTTTTTGCCTTTAATGTTATTATATTAAGGGGGCTTTGGGTCTTTATTATAGTGCTTTCACACCTTCACTAAACTCCTCAAGCTTTCAGGAAGAACCACGGGCCGCTGCATAAAGGACTACAGCCTCCGTACATGGCGCAAACAACATAACCGCTAGGCTAAACGGCACGCCTTTTTGCCTTCATATAGCTGCAATATGTGATTGGATGTATTCCCAGTATCCACAAATGAGTGAAAAACGTTCTGGCGAGCAGAAAAGGGTGCACACAGGTCATGTGATATGAATGTTTCAACCCTCGCTTGTCACTAGCTCTAATTTATCTTCACTATTTCCTGCAGCGTTCACACATTGGCTCACACCGACCTCACCAGATATTTCAATAGGGAGCTGGCAGGAAACATCTGGATAAATGGTTCCGTTTGCGTTCACACATGCATCTCGTCCTGATCATTTGTTCCCTGTTACTAACGCTAATTATGGCGGGGAAGAGGTTGAACACAGTAAGCCTTAGCTCAAAATCCAACCGCTTTCATCACCTCGTGTTTGGACTGGTAATGTGAGCTAGGAAGTGGCTGTGTTTTTAAAAAATGTTTATATATATATATATAATTAAATTTTTTATCAGGGAGGTCATACACAGTCCTGAATTCAAAAGATGTGCACAAATCAATTCACACACAGATGTATAACAAATATATGATGATAAAGACATCATACAGGCAAGTGTATCAGGCCATCTCTCAACAAAAAACTATCTTCCAGCTGTTGCTCTCCCTTTCATTTTACTTTACAACAAAATATAAACATCAGAACAAAAGAAACAAAAGATGTCACACTCACTCATTTATCCACAAAGATGCATTCATGACAGTCTCCTCAGTAGGCAATTTAGCGAGGTAACTAAAGCATATCGGGTCTCCGTGGGCTAATGTACTTGACCCATTTTGACCACAATCCCTTAAATTTCTCTGACTGTATTTTTTATAGAAAATGTTATTCTCTCCGTAATGTAAATTTCATAAACAATTTTATACCAGTCCTCTAATGTTGGAGCGACTTGTTGTAACCATTTCCTAGTCAGGGCTTTCTTCCCTCCGACAAGCAATAGTCTCATCAAGTATTTGTCTGCTGTTATATCGTCAGAAAATCAAATGGAATAAAGATTTTAAATATAGTTTCTAAACATTTATGAACGTCCTCCCAGGCTTCATTCTTGGACATTCCCAAAATAAATTATAATGGTTGGCTAAATCTGAACGACATAACCTCCAACAAGTTGTTCCAGTACTTAGATGTTTCTTCTGAGCAGGGGAAATGAATAATCTCAGGATGCTTTTCCACCCAAATTCCCTCCAGCTGTGTGACGATGTAGTTTTCCACTGTAATTTACAAATATTATCCCATTCCTCTTCAGATATCGACATACCTCCTTCTTGTTCCCATTTACTTTTAACATACAGGGTGACTTAAAGAGTCCCGAAAACTTGTATATAATGTAGATATTATTCTATGTCCACTCCCGGATTTGCAAGTTGTCACAAAGACATTTATTATATCACTAGTTACTTTCCCCAATGCCTCTGTCATAATTGCATTTAACCGATGTCTTACTTGTAAATATCTAAAAAAAAATCCTGGTTCTCCAGTCCATAGTCTCTTTTGAGAGTTTCAAAACTCCTTAATTTTCCACCCTGCATCAAGCAACAGTATGCCTTTATCCCTTTACTCTTCCATGTTTGAAATCTGGAGTCTGTCCTGTTTGAGATAAAGTCCATATCATATGCACACCATCGTAGTATTTTCTTTGGCACTCTTCAGGTGATGCTTTTTAACCACTTTCTGCCATATTTTTAAAGTTATTTTTATCCAAGGATTGTTTTTATCTGCAAGGTTTCATATCAATTTACTGTCTGCTATTGGAGTTTGTAATGGTGGAGCTGGAGATTCTCCCTTTTCTATTTCCTTCCACCTTGCCTTAAACTCTGAATCACAGAGACACACCAGAGGTCTTAATTGAGCTGCATAGTAGTAATCTTTTAAATTTGGCAATGCCATTCCCCCTTTTTCTTTGGTTAATTGCATTACTTTGTATTTTATTCTTGGTTTCTTACCAGTCCATATATACCGTGAAATTAGCTTATCCCATTCAATAAATTGCCGATCTTTTATTTCAATTGGCAGAGAATTGAAAAGATATAACAAACAAGGCAAAATAACCATTTTAATTGATTCAATCCTTGAAGTTAAACTTGGGAACGGTATGTGATTCCATCTGGAAATATCTGACTTCATTTTGATATTTAGAGGGGTGTAGTTAGCTTCATATAATTTTGTGATATCCTGAGTGAGATTAACCCCTAGGTACTTCATTGACTTTTTGTCACATCTCAGACTATATTTGGTCAGGAGGTGCTTTGGTGGATCAAAGTTGAAAGTCAGAATTTGGGTTTTTTGAATATTTAGCTTATAGCCTGATAATTGGCCAAATTTTCCCAAAGATGACATTAAGACTGGTAGAGATATTAGAGGTTGGCTCAAAAAAATGAATACGTCATCTGCAAATAAAGATAGTTTGTGTTCCTCTCCTGCCATATTTATACCCTTGGTCACTGAAGTTTGTCTAATATATTGACTGAGAGGTTCTATTAATAGGGCGAAGAGAAGTGGTGAACAGGGGCAACCCTGCCTGCATGAACACTCTAAAAGATTTTGAGAGACTGCTATTGATTTTAATTTTTGCCGTCGGATTATTGTATATGGCTTAGAAGGCCTGGATAAGAGTTTTGTGAAATCCAAAGTTTTCCAACACCTTATACAGGAAGGTCCATCTGACTGAATCAAATGCCTTCTCTGCACCGAGTCCCATAAGCATAGCTTGCATTTTATTTTGATGTATATGCCACATAATATGTAATGTCCTCCTTAAACTGTCTTGAGTCTGCCTCTGATTAATAAATCCAGTCTGGTCCAGGTGAATAAGAGATGGCAACACCTTTTCTATTCTTTTAGCTAATATTGACATGAACATTTTATAATCCACATTTAAAACAGAAATGGGTCTGTCATTTTTACAATCTAACTTGTCTTTACTTTCTTTTGGTATTACTGAAATTATTGCTTCCCTCCATGTGGGAGGGATCTCTCCCTTTTTGAGTACCCAATTACATATCTGACGCAATCTTGGAGTTATCTGTTCACTAAAACACTTATACGGGAAGTGGCTGTGTTTTAATGTTAGCTGTTGTCGCTAAACAAACAGTAACAGATATAATTATAGATATAATATATACGTTAATGTAAAATTGCTCATGCAACTGAAGCAGTTGTATAAATCGCAGTCAACAGGCAGGATGTAATCTATCAGGAAGAATGTGTTGCTGATGCAAAACAGCCCGTATATAAAACCCTCTGCTGCTCCTCATTCCTGAAGTTATCCCACCTTTCAAAACAATCACCATGACAACCAAAGGACTTAACATCTACTGGGAGCTAAGTGTAACATTTAAGGTGTGACTTCTGCCTATGTTGGAACTTTCTCAGCTGGTGCTGTGTGATGAACTTTTCCCCCTACCTCTCATTTTAGATGCAAAAGACCGATTGGACGATGTGACTTATCGCAGAGCTCGTCATGTGATCGAGGAGATAGCGAGAACCGTCCAGGCTGCTGAAGCTCTGAAGAGAGGAGCCTACAAAGAGTTCGGGAAGCTTATGGTGGAGAGCCACGACTCCCTGAGGTACAGTTACTGCAGCTGTAGCACATCTGGAGTCACTGTTCAGGACAGGGTGAGGCAGATGTGCGGTAACCTGATGTCCCTGTGACAGAGACCTTTACGAGGTGAGCTGCGGGGAGCTGGATGAGCTGGTGTCTGCAGCCATGGAGGTGGAGGGCGTGTTTGGAAGCAGGATGACAGGTGGAGGATTCGGGGGGTGCACTGTGACGTTGTTGCAGGCCCACGCCATCGACAGGATGATTCTCCACTTGCAGGTGAAGACCCACACACTCACATTATATTACATACTGTAAAAATCACAGTTACATGCGGATTTTGATGTCGTCAGATTTTTCTAAATTTAACACATTCAAGGAGGGATTAAGTGTGTTCACAGAGACAACAGTTAGTCTGTCAGGAGCAGACTTAAGGGAACATTGCTATTATGACCTATTAACTCATATGGTCCAGAAATGAATGAACAAGTCTGAATGAAGACTGAAAACTGAATCATTTTATCTTCCATTACATGTAGTTGTCATTCACTATGCATCTGCACTAAACGGCCTGTCCAGTGCATAGAGCATGCTGGTGTACCTAGAGGCATGCACTTTTTTTTTTTTACTTTTGCACCGTCAATATCCAAATATTATTGTGATTCGTCTCAACACCTGAAAGCCAAACTGTTTTTTAAACTTTCTAATTTTACATTAACGTGGAGCATAAACACACGTGGTAACATCCTCATTAACTCTTTATTTTTATGTCTCTCTACACAGTTAAACGTTTCATTTGCTAAAACAATGAGGTTTTGTTCCTGTTGTTGTGGACTTTTTGAATCTGAGCCTTTTTTTTTTCTTCCACATCCTGTGACTTGATACAGCAGACGCCAAGAAGTCAGTTATGCTGTTTTTTTATTCGGGACGTTGAACTTTTCTGTTTTTCTGTTCTGTTTTGTGGGAAAACTTTTCTTTGTGAAATGAAAATTGTCTGAGGACATTGTTGGTTTGTTCACAGCGGATAAAAAGCCCTTTTCAGTGTTCTGGCTGTCACTTTAAGGGGGCATTTCAGACAAATTACCCAGTCCCCGGTGTCTTGCTCAGACGGCTCCAGTGTGTGTGTGTGTGTGTGTGTGTGTGTGTGTGTGTGTGTGTG